>NW_025960975.1:300000-405000 GCF_023159225.1 Perognathus longimembris pacificus
TAGGCCATATCCCCAGCCCTCCAGGGAACTTTAAACCATGTTACTTTTTTTTTTTTTTGGCCAGTCCTGGGGCTTGAACTCAGGGCCTGAGCACTGTCCCTGGCTTCTTTTTGCTCAAGGCTAGCACTCTGCCACTTGAGCCACAGCTCCACTTCTGGCTGTTTTCTGTATATATGTGGTGCTGGGGAATTGAACCCAGGGCCTCATGTATACGAGCCAAGCACTCTTGCCACTAGGCCATATCCCCAGCCCCTAAACCATATTACTTTGGCAATCCATGAGACTTGCAGGTTTCACTTGTTATATAAATATATTCCTAATGTTCTAAATTCATTTCATGATGAAAGCTCCAGTTGTTTCAGATGGTACAAAGCTGTGTGACTTTGTGTTTTTCCACTAGTGGCACAACAAGCATCAACCCAAGTGTCTGAAGCTCATGCCTGTGGGCACGACTAAAAGCAATGGTGCAAGGCTTTGCCTTTACTCAAACACGGCACTGCTGACATCCAGAGCTCTCTGGGAATGTTAGAAAATACCACCTTGAAATTAAACTTTTCAGTGTCCTGAGATCCTCACAATGTGGGAATCACCTTAGGAGGTAGACAAGTTTTTCTCAATGTGTTGGAAAAGACCCTAATTTTATATTTTATGTACATATAATGACTATAAATGTCACTGGAACATAATTTGATAATGGTCCAGTGTATGGGCAGACCATTGGAATGACCAACTCTGAGTCCATTATCTCATAATTTACCTTGTCATTGGTCGGAGCACATCTATCACTTTTCTGTTACTTAATCTATTGTGGGGCACTTAGGTTGATTTCAGAACCTGGATACTGTGAACAGTGCTGCAAACAACTCACAAGGGACCTGTGATGTAGAATTAAGAAAAGTGACAGGAAGACAGGAAGAGGTCCTGGGGGAAAAGGAAAGCCCAGAGGCTGACAGGAAAGAACACATGCTCCACACTTCCTGCTCCACAGAGCAGCGAGCAAAGCTGAAGCCAGCCTGAGATCTTGTATGGGAGGCACCTGCACTGTGCCTCTATGGTCTCCTAGCACAGTAACCAGTGGCTGTGTCTGCAGGGTTCCCAGGGTCCACACTGTCCAGTGTGAGGAACACCTGGCTGTCGGAGCTGTCCTTGGAGAGCTCGTCTGGACTAGACTGTACTACTTATTATCATTCCACCAGAATGCATGACAGCTTTTCCTGGGGGCTGATAAATCCAGTTCACACTTATGCTAGTAGTGGACTGTGAGAGTCCAAAGAAGGAACAAGTAAGCTTGAGGGTCTGGGAAGGTAAAAAACCCAGGGCCACACTCTTTCAGGGTGACTTGGGACAGGACCCTTGTGGAAAAGTATAAGAAGAAAATGAAGCTAGATCAGATGAAGGCATGAGAACTTTCACCAGTGAGCAGCCCTGACTTGAGCACTCACAGGCAGGGTCAGCGGCAAGAGTGTGGGACAAAACCTGCCAACAGTGGCACAGCAGACATTACCCAGGGCCCATAATGGCTTTTCAGTCAGGAGTGGTTGAAAAGCAGTGGGTGGAGGTGGGAAACATTTTTATTCTCCTTACCCAGTTCCTGACACTGATAGGTAGACTCAGTTCTCAGCTCTCACGGCACTTCTGTATCTCCTCCCCAAGAAAGGCACCTGAACGTTCCAGGACACAAAAGACATACGTCTACAACTGTGATTGGAAACAGGAAGACTGAGAGACCCTTCATTCTGCACTCATGGTCTTCTTCCTGGATGGCCATCCATGGTTCCTTATTTCTATGGCTTCAGTCTAGAGACTGAGAGGAGAGAGCAAGAAACATGGACTTCCCCTTGTCTCCAGCATGCTGATAGCTAGGTGCCTGTAGCCTATTCCTGAATGACCTCTCTGGGATAAGAGAAGGTGGGGGTTTGCACATTAGAAGAACAACAGATAGATCATTTTTGTTTACTGTGCAGACAGATGCAGGTGTATCAGTATCTACACATGTGTGTGTATCCTACTGGGATAACCCACAGATGAACTTCATGGTCCTTGTGTCAGGGATCCTGAGAAGACAGAGGACTACATTTCTTGTGTCCCCAAGGATTATGTGCTGAACACAGAATAACAATTTGTTGACAGAAAAGTACTGGAGATATCCTAAAGCATGAGTTTTCCTCATTAGCAAAACATTGTATAAAAATATACAATTTTAGGGGCTGGAAATATGGCCTTGCAGTAGAGTGCTTGCCTTGTATATGTGAAGCACTGGGTTTGATTCCTCAGCACCACATATCAAGAAAAAGGCAGATGTGGCGCTGTGGCTCAAGTGGTAGAGTGCTAACCTTGAGCAAAAGAAGCCAGGGACAGGGCTCAGGCAAAAAAAAAAAATATATATATATATATATATATATATATATATATTATACAATTCTAGGACAATACAAGGAAAAGTAAGACCTCTGTGCTGAAAATTCAGAACTTGATTTTATAGAACTTACTCAACTTTAAATTTATCTTCAGATATTTTGTCTGAAATTATCTTGTCTAGCCTGCAACTTGACACAATGGAGAATTAAAATGTTCTTTTTAAAGTTTGGCTAGTCAAAAAGAAAACAACATCTGTGATCTCATACCACGTTCCCCGGATTTAGTATTAAACTTCACCAACAAATTTATAGTTTGATAAATGCACACTTCCTCATGGGTGTGTGGTTTTCTTTGTAATAAAACTTCTTCCCAACTCCTTATTTACTCTACTAGTGTGACAAGAACAGGGATAACTAGAGATGTTTGTCTGCTCTCTCGGTCTCCGAAACACCTCAGCCTTCACCACTGAAAACAATTTTTTTGATGATTCTTAAAAACAATCTACAAAAATCAAAATAGATAAATGAGCTTTCATCACATCAACAAGCTTCTTCATAGCTAAAGAAATAATTGAAAATTGGGGCTGGGGATATGGCCTAGTGGCAAGAGAGCTTGCCTCGTATACATGAAGCCCTGGGTTCGATTCCCCAGCACCACATATACAGAAAACGGCCAGAAGTGGCACTGTGGCTCAAGTGGCAGAGTGCTAGCCTTGAGCAAAAGGAAGCCAGGGACAGTGCTCAGGCCCTGAGTCCAAGGCCCAGGACTGGCCAAAAAAAAAAAAAACACAAAAAAAAATAAAAAAGAAATAATTGAAAATTGAAGCGACAACTTATTTGAAAGCCAGATAGGTAAGGGGCTGTGTCCAAACATGTAAAAAAAAGTACACACTAATTGCAAGCAAGGCAAATTGGTAAATGAACAATTGGTAAATGGATAACGGACTGAAGCAAGCACTTTTAACTCAATAATTTCATGGAAGCACGATGTGTCTCTCTGTTTAAACATGATTTTATTTATCAGCTTCCACTAGGGTCACTGGCCTCTATCCTGGTGTCTTCTCCTTCTGCCTGTGATGTGACCCTATGTTACAACAGCACTTCCCTTCTTTTACAAAGCATCTAAGGAAGATGTCTCCTGAGCTGATAGCATCCTACTCTTTCAGCAGAAAGCCATGAGCATCATTCTGAGTGTTAATGTCATTTCTCATGGATAGAGTCTGCTGCCCTTGCCCATGCCCTTGAGGCTTACTTATTTGTACTTTGTCCTTCTCTGCCCAGGTAGGTGGGAATCTTCTCTTGTCAAATTGTCCACATTGCTGATACATTGTTAAATAACAACTATCCTGCAGTCACTGCAGATATTATTGAAAATTGGAAGAAGTTGGAAAATGATCACTATAGACTGGGGAAAGTACAGAAATATTATAGAAAGAGGGCGATGTGTGAACAAAAATACACTGAGGAAGAACCACTCCCACAATTCAGTCATTCAGTAGGGCAAATAGAGTCTCATTTCAAAATGAGTGGAGCAAATGATGCATAGATTTCTATTACAAAAGTGATGTTCAATTAGATAGTGATGCTACTTTCTTGGATTGTATCTTTCAACATTATGTGTCAATTTGAAAATGGGTCTGGAAGTGTAACTCAGTCATGGCACAAATGTCATAACCAGGGATACATGGGTGCGTGCATGTGCGCACACACACAACCAACATAGCCTACATGCAGGTGTTAACAGACCGTAATGCCCACTCTTTAGGCAGGTATTACATAGTATGTGAACCTGAGAGGAGACCTCAGCATGGTCATAGAAGAGCATGAAACTTTGGCAAAGACCCAGGATGGATGGGGTCTGCAGGCGCTCATGTGCCTTCATGACATCTTGAGTTCAATTTCCACAATGAAAACATAAATAATGCATGTATTTCCTTTCAATGAATTATTCCAATATTTTAAGAAACATCGTCAAGCTAAATCCTTTTCCATTTAAAATATAACACGATACAACACAGGACTCTTATTTAGGTAAAGTAAAACATATTTGAAATTCTATAAATGCGAATGAAATGAGAAACAAAAGAAATATTACAACCATAAAGCCAGGCTTAAATAAGCAAATGAAACACTGTCTGGAAAGGAGGGATGTCACATTTTCAGATAAAAATCTAATATTCCTCTATTCTCTGAATGAGATGAACATATATGCCATCAAAATTTCTGAAATGATTTTTACTGAGTCAAAAGAAATCAACATGAGTTTTGTCAGAAAACACTCATTACCTAGATATGTTATTATTTCTCACTAAAAATATTAATTTGCTCATCTATAATTATTAAGTAGCTATGTGAACCCTTAGAAGTAGACATAGCAGAGTACAAATATCTGTTTATATTTAATAAGAAAATAAAATAAATGTAAAAGCAAGAGATACTATTCATATAAATTTCAGCTATAGGGGCTGGGAATGTGGCCTAGTGGCAAGAGTGCTTGCCTCGTATACATGAGGCCCAGGGTTTGATTCCTCAGCACCACATATACAGAAAATGGCCAGAAGTGGCACTGTGACTCAAGTGGCAGAGTGCTATCCTTGAGCAAAAAAGAAGCCAGGGACAGTGCTCAGGCCCTGAGTTCACAGCCTAGGACTGGCCAAAAAAAAAAAAAATAATAATAATAAAATAAATAAATTTCAGCTATATTAACTATGCGGGATGGACTTTCACTTATTTTGAGTTTTACAAGCATCACTGAACCATGGATGGGGTAGAAGTTTATTTGAAAACACAGCATCACAACTTAAGGAATAACTCTAGTGGTAGAGTACCTGCTAGTCATGTAAGACCCTGAGTTCAAAGCCCTGTACCACACCCCCTAAAATTCAGCTACTGAAAATGTACAACTCTGAATTTGATGCAAAAGTATTGCTAATAGTAATCATGTTTCACATAATTTTAGAAACATAAACTTGATTTAGTTTTATGTAAAAAAGGCAAGTATAGGACTCTTGTGGGATTGAAATAATCTGAAAGCTGATGCAGAACTTTGACCAGATCACAGTGTCAACACTTAGGACACAGTGTGCACTGATAATGACTATAATCTTTGGGTCCTCAGCAGTCCTACAAAGAAGAATTAGAAATCCCGGGAGTCATACAAACCAAGTCTGTTCTGGTCCACAGTGTGAATGTACTTATTAAGACCTGAAGAAGGAGTAGGAAACCATCTTTGAAGACCAGAGTAGTATTTGGGGGGGGGGGGGGGGTTTGAGTGTGTGACTATAGACAGATATGTGTGAGTGTGTGTGTGTGTGAATTTGTGTTTGTGTGGGTGGTTTATAATCCATATATAAGAATGTTGTATATATTCTTACATATATTACATATAACCCATATATAAGAATATACATTCACACACACACACACACACACACACACACACACAACACACACACATTCCCAGTTGATTCTATTCTGTTGTATAGGAAGCTTGGCAACAAGAATGTTCTCTTGAAATCAGACGCCATTAGGACAATTCCTTTATTAATTGTGACAATGAGACTTGCACAACATGGCCAAAGGTCATATAGAAAAACTTCTGGTGACTTGTGGACACAAACAAAAACACATACACATTGTTCAGGCAGTCTGAGAAAAAAGTACTCTGAATAAACCAAGACTCATGGCCTTCCCACCATCTCACATAGAAGGAGGAGGAGGAGGAGGAGGAGGAGGAGGAGGAGGAGGAGGAGGAGGAGGAGGAGGAGGAGGAGGAGGAGGAGGAGGAGGAGGAGGAGGAGGGGAGGAGGAGGAGGAGGAGGAGGAGGAGGAGGAGGAGGAAGGAGGAGGAGGAGGAGGAGGAGGAGGAGGAGGAGGAGGAGAAGAAGAAGAAGAGGAGGAGGAGGAGGAGGAGGAGGAGGAGGAGGAGGAGGAGGAGGAGGAGAGAAGAAGAAGAAGAAGAAGAAGAAGAAGAAGAAGAAGAAGAAGAAGAAGAAGAAGAAGAAGAAGAAGAAGAAGAAGAAGCTGCTGCTCAGGGACAGCTCCCAGGCCACGAGTTCAAACTTTGAGACTGGCGCACACACAAAAAGTAATTTATTTGAGTTCCTTTCCATTTGACTAATTCATTCCAGTCTCACACTCCTGCCCCTGCCCTGGCAGTAGCATATCCAGCTAACATTTCAGTTTGGCTTTATAGAACAATCTCAGGAAATCCCACAATGCTTCACCTCTCCTGCTCTACTAGCTGAACCTCACATACAAACTCCACAAACACAAAGAAAACAGGTGAAATAAGCTAAGCATAGAAAGACCAACACCCTTAAATTTGCTTATTTGCAGAAGTTTAAAATTTGATCTCAGAGATTGAGAAAGTATACAGTGGTCAGTAGAGACTAGGAAATATGGAGAAAGGTGGACGGAGTGAGGGCAGAAATGCCCAAGAAATAAACACCCAGTTATAAGGAGCTAGTGTCAATATTGTGTAGCACAGTAGGGTAACTAGGGTGCTCAGTACATATTTGTATTTTAAGATAATAGAGGCAGACAAGTTTTTAGGTTTCCTACTCAAAACAATGATAAATGCTTGAAAAGATAGTTATACTATATACTATATACTACTTGCCTAGATATCTATCACAGCATATCATATACATGTTTAACCTCATACATTCTTTCTATTAAATACTATGTCAACTAAAAGTTGAAAGATGAAATTTTAGACTTTTGTATCTGGTAGGACTGACAATGTTCTACTAAACACTGGCGGTCTGAAACCTAATTATATAAAGGGATAACCAAGTGTGACACTGTATTGTTTATTCAGCTAACCTAAAACATATTCAAAAACCTTATTTAATATAATTTACATAAATGAATGAAAAGTAGTATAAGCATAAGCAACAGGCTCAAGTAACCAAATAAAGACAGTCTGAATTAATGGCATCACATTTAAGGGCAAGTGGTTCAAATGTCTATCTCTTATCAGGAATGAGGTGCACTTGTCTGCCACCACAAAGTTGGGTAGAACTTCCAACAAGACAAAGGAAATTAAACTGAAGCACTATGGAGACTCCATCCTTATATAGATGTGATGCCTTGTGATCATGAGAAATCAGTTCTATAAAGTAAACTATTAATAAGATGTTTTCATCAGAAAGACATGAGAGGAGAAATTGTATTTACATGTAATAGGAAATAAAGGAGATTGTAAAAGTAAAATAAGATGCCACCACAGGCAGCACTTTCAATATATGAAATACATACATAACAGTACAGAATTAATTAGTGTTCTTCCCTTAAAACTGAGAACTATTACTGAGATAAACAAAGGTGGAAGAAATTACTATAAAAATCAACTATTATAGTTTCACATCTTCTGAATTTGATGCACAAAGTCATGTTAAAGCAGTCAATTTTCTACATAGTTTTGGAAAAGTTCAAAAACTTAATTTTATGCATAGAAGAATTGCAAAAGTAGAAATAAAGGAAAGCTGGCCAACAGTCTTGACCAGGTTTCATCCTTACTGTTCAGGACATGGTTTGCACTGAACAAGAGGATGAGCAGAGGGTCCAGCGTGTGCACATTTGCAATCATTAGTAACCCTGACTCCATGTACAAGAAAGTCATCTAGCCCACATCTTCCCAACTGCTATGTTTTTTAGGACTTCTAATTTTCTGAATCCTCTCAAGGCAGATGTTCAGTTGGGACAGTTGTAGTTACATATTACCTTCATGACCCTGCGGTCAGCCACAGCAGAAAATACTTCTAGTACCTTCAGAGCCCCATCATCCTGGGTCTTTCCTAAGTCTGACCATACTCCCCTGTTACAACCTCAGGGGCCCCTGTGCGCATACCAAGATACATGCGCACATAAATTGAGCTACTCTGTCTTTTGAAGATTTCGTGTTGTATTTGTGCAAGTCTGTATATAAACTACATTATGGAGAATAGCATATCTATATCAAATAAATTCCAAATATACTCATTACTGTGGATTATGACCAGTTTCAATGGCTTTATGTCAGATTTTCTCAACATCAAGGTTCATCTAATTTTGAACAGCATTTATGTTTTCTAAGAATTAAATACTAATAGTACAGTCCCCTTCTTATCCGGGATAAAGAGAATTATCTAGATTGGTCAAAGTTACTCAGGAGGAAAGATCTGGTGACAAGTATGTACAGGTGTCAACATGTACAACATTTCCCAGGTCAATATAAGAGAAGGGTTCTGAAAGTACTAAGGGTGACAGCATACTGGGGAGGAAAGGCATGAAATCCATCTCATGCTGACAAATGTTTACAAACACTTGTTAACTAGAAACAATATACAATGAACCTGAGTGAAAAAGGCTTCAATCAAACATTATAGAGTTAGATTTAAGTAAGGGAATGGCACCTTTGAACATGTGAGTGATCTGACTCAATAGTTGAGTTAGCATCTATGAAGATGTCAGAGAATGTGCTGTCTGGGCAAGAAATGACAGCTTCTGAGAACTGTTAAGCCTCCTTGGTCCCTGCTGCTGAAACTGGCAACTTATTCATTGTGTCCTGTGCCCCCTGGTGGCTCCTGAGTGACCCTGCAGAAAGGTTTGTGCCTGGGCCTCTCACTGAAACTCCCCATTGTGTCTCTTGCACAGTAATACATGGCTGAATCTTCCATGGTCACAGACTTCAACTGCAGGGAGTACTGGTTCTTGGACGTGTCTCTGGAGATGGAGATGCGGCTCTTGAGGGATGAGCTGTAGCCAGTGTTACCATCATAACAAATGTATCCCATCTACTCCAGCCCCTTCTCTGGAAGCTGGCGGATCCAGTGCCAGCAGTAACCACTGTCTGTGATGGAGAATCCAGTGACAGTGCAGGAAAGGGAAAGGGTCTGTGAGGGCTTCACCAGGCCAGGCCCGGACTCCTGAAGTTGCACCTGGGACAGGACACCTGGGATAAAGAAAATGAGTTTCCATCAGTCCTCTGCAGTCATAAAGGTCCCATTGACCAATATAGGATTTGAGACACTCACCTTCAGGAACTGTCACCAAGCACAGGAGAAGACCCAAAAGTCTCATCTTCTAGATCAAACTCTGCTTTCCCCAGGGACCTGAGTTCTCTGTTAAGTGAGCTCTGTACTCTCACAATCCAGAATAGGAATTTAACCTAGATGTTGAATGATAATTTGCATGTGAAGAATCCTCTTCTTATATATGCATGGGGAGGGACCAAGATCATATTTTCCTGGACTTTCTCTGCCTTGTCAAGTATCTCTGTTCTAGAACTCAAGTAGAATTTTGAGCTTGTAGTAAAATAACATGGGGTCTAGGAGGAAGTTGGTATTGTTTAAAAGGATAAATGCTCTTCTGCCTGAGCAAGAACTATTTTCTCTAAACATTTCACCTTACCTTGTCCCTTGCCTCATGCTCAGCAACCACTCAGGCTCAAGATGTTACTCCCTCAGTCTGATTCTACACTGCTCCTGCTTGCTCTCACTGTTTCCTCTCAGTAGAGGAGAGTGGTATCCCAAAGCCCTAGCTTTCATCCAGATGTGCAGAAGACACATCACCTGGCAAGTCACAGCTCTTGACTGAGTCCAGAGGTGGTACTGGCACAGAACTGGAATATGGCCTTTAAGAAAAGTCTTAAACACTTTGTCCTTGTAGCCACAAGAGCACTATGTTAGGATCATTTCCCCCAAATCGCAGTCCCTAAGTAATTTTTCTTATATGAGAGTTTTCTAAAACATACGTTAAGTAACACTAATCCACCCTGAAGGCCTTCTTCATCACTGTTGTTGATTAAATGAATCAGGTTGTATATAAACACACTATACAATCAACAATGTATAATGATTCACCTTAAGTAGTAACTTCTGGAGCTACAGGCTCCAGTGATTGCTTGTGATACTAATAATGTATTGTAATGAAGGCATTTTGTAAGTAATATTAAAGTTGGTGGTCAGAACTTCACTTTAGGTCTGGGAGATAGACCTAGATAAATTGGGTAGACATAAAGCACTTAGAACAGATCTGAAATAATTGCAGCTCATAGTGGATATAACTTCAGGCCTTGCTCACCACATCAGGACTGCTTGCTCTGGTGTGAACAAAACATGCCATGATAGAATAGCTGGTTGTGGGACCCTTTCACTCTCGCACGTGTTCCACCCCATCCCGCAGGTGGAATAGATGGAGTGCGGTCTCATGTGCAAGCCTTGGGTGTGTGTGGTCGCGAGACACCCCTCCCCCCCTCACACTTAAGAATAAGGATGCAGGACACGCGGGCTTCTCGGGGAAGACTTCTTGGAATTCCGGTTCCCTCAAGGAAAAACAGCCACATTTATAGCAGTAATGGCGGCAGGAAGGGGAGGGATTTGGAGTGGCTAACTAGGCACGGCGATAGGCTGAGCTGTCCATCACAGTGACATCACAGGACTTCCTCTATGGTTGGTCATCACATCCCACAGGACCGCCCCCTGGGCCTGGCCCAGCGCCATTTTGACACACACATGTGGCAGAGGTGGAAGGCGGGGCTGGTCAGAACCGTCTTTCTGGTTCCGGACCCGGGGAAAAGGTAGGAGTGGCTAACAGCCACGCAGCCCCACGGCGGGAGAAGAGGCAGGTTTCTCGGGACTGCCCCTTAAAGGTATAGCGGGAGCCCCACATCTCCCCCTTCTGTTTTTTGGTTTTTTTTTTCAAATAGCAGTGGGCACTGTAAACATAAGGCATATGTAGACATGAAGCAAATATGGATGTAAGGCATATGTGGGGCCTCTCCCACAAGGGGGAGCAGGTGGAGGGGCCACCCATTTGGCTCAGTCTGCGGATAATTGGAGATCTTAGTCCATTTCTGTGCCACTCAAGATAATGCCCACAGCATTCCCCTCTTCTGGCGGTGAGTTAGAAGCAGGCTCAAGCTTTGGCGACTCTGGTGGTCCACAGCAGCCAAGGTGCTGGTAACTTAACACATGTGGTTAGTAAAACATTTCATCATAAACATTGAGGCAATGTACTAAACCCTCAGCTCCTATTTCCCTCCAACTGGAATCCCTAAGTTTAGCAGTAGGGGAGAGACAAAAGGGAAACGACAAGGTAATAATACTCCATTCCCGTTTTTTGCAAGGCTGCAGGCAATATTGCCACAGCAAAACATTGTGCCGGAAAGACGCCAAGGCACAGTCCAGGAAGCAAGCAGGGCCGGCGCTGGTCCACCGCTGATGTACACAGGCAGGCTTCCTGTATTTCCATGGAAGAGCAGGAAGAAATCCACCACAGTCTCTGTTTTCCTAGAGAGAACAAGGAGAAGACATTTCTCCAGAGCGAGTGCTCTGGGCTTAGTTCCCCAATCAGGGAAGGCGCATACAAGGCTCCTTCCTGCACTTATTTGGGGAGATTTAAAATTTCTTTTTTGTGTGTAAATTTAAGATATTTAATGTAAGCATAGC
This sequence comes from Perognathus longimembris pacificus, assembly GCF_023159225.1. Classification (NCBI taxonomy): domain Eukaryota; kingdom Metazoa; phylum Chordata; class Mammalia; order Rodentia; family Heteromyidae; genus Perognathus; species Perognathus longimembris. The sequence goes on from NW_025960975.1 coordinate 311,792, forward strand.
TGTCCTTAACTGCTCATGGGGGCTGTTCCCCCCCCCTTTTGTTTTAATTAATGACAGAGGAGGGCACCAGGATGGGAATATAGGCGGAGGTCATCTCTTCTGGATCTACTTTCTGCTGAAAGGGGCCGAAGTAGTCAGGGGCCCCTGATTTGTCATATGGCCTGTTACCATCCAGTTTGGTTGGTAAGAGTCCTCATCATTACTACGAGAATGGTTATTAGGGCCAGAGGGTGTCATAGTCTCCTCTGGCCAGCTCCTGTAGCTTGGGCACATCAGGAAGTCCCTAGGGCTGGGGCCTCCAGGGTCCAGATCTGCATGGGGCACGTCAGTGTAGAAAGATGATGGCCTTGAACTGCAAGTTCCCAGGTGGTGACCTCAGTGAGGGATGTCATCCTGTTAAAAGAGACTTTTGAAAAGGTCAGGCAAAAGGCTGACAAGTTCACAAGGCTAGTTAACATGAATGACATAGAGCATACCCTGGGCATAAGCCAAAAAAGTTCCATTTGGAACATAAATCCAATTGTGGTCAATTACAAGGAAGGAGGGATAGCTGAAGGAAGTGTTTAGTGCTGGTGGGCCGGTTTGGAGTAGCCAGTCAGAGGCTAAAATAAATATATACATACATATATACAACTAGCAGGAAGAGGAAGATGGATAGGTATGGGCATTAGGTGGGTACAACTGTTCCTCCTAATCTCCAGGCTCTGATTAGTTTCGAAAGGGCGAGACAAGGTGACTCCATTTAGGATGTGACATCATTCTCCTCTTACTCCTCTCCATATCTCTGTTTCCTGGACTGGCTGAGTCCCAGGAGTCCAAGGGCTTGTTACTGGGATGGCATGCTCCCATCGGCATTCACAGGGTCTAAACTCAGGGCCTGGGCACTGTCCCTGAGTACTTCTGCTTGAGGCTAGTGCTCTACAACTTGAGCCACGGTGCCGCTTTCAGCATTTCTCTGGTTCTCTTGAGCCAAGCTTCCAGCCTGGCTCTTTGCCTGTTAATTAGAGAGATTTTCTGCCCGTGCTGGCTTCGAACTGTGATCCGAGGAGTTCTAGCCATAAAAGCCCTTTTTATATCCAATTAAAGCAACAAGGAGAACAATAGGAACAGAGCCCACCTCTAACTTGTTCAGAATTGACCAACAACTGCTTGTCATAACACTTAGAGAACAGCAGACTGAATTAGATCTATGTGCCATTGATTTAAATAATTTAACCTTACTGGAAAGTGGAAGAGAACACAAATGACAATCAAGGGCAAAGTGTTAAAACAGTGTAAAAGTCTCAGCTTCAGCAGTGGCTGTGTCTTCCATCCTGGATCAGCAGGCTTCATTAGCCATGTGTGGTGGGGGCAGGCAGGAGAGATGGGTTGCATCTGGGCGAAGGTGTAGTAGCATCTCTGAGAGTCCTCTGGACAGGCTGTCACATCTCCTGCAAGATTCTACACAGACTGTTTAAAGACATTTGAAATCCTCCAGTATTTCCTGGTTGGTTGCTCTGAGTACTCTGGCTGCTCAAATCCTTTATCTAGAAATGTATTTTAAACCTTTAAAGGTAGAGGCTTTTACATCTTTGCCTCAGCCTTATTTGCATCCGAAAAAACTCTAGAACCCAGGGGGCATCTAGCCTCCTGGCTGCCTGTTTTTTCCTGTCCCAGCTACTGCACGACCTTTGAACTCAAATGACAATTTTTCCTTAATGCAAGAATCACAATTACAAAATTAGAAATACTTATCCATTCAGCTTCCCAATAAATTAGTGAGAAATGTTAGCCCCATTTTGCCATTTCTTCCTACGTACAGAGAGTTAATGAGAGTTTACTTTTATCCCCATTAGTTTAATATATATACTTTACAATACTTGCCTGATTATATGTAACTTAAGGTAGTTAGGAGTCTTACTTATTACAACACAGTATACATGTAGAATTAGTACCTGAATCATTAAACTGATATCCAAAACAATTGTATCAAAAGTACTTTCAACAGTGTTCACCAGAATTACAAACACAAGAAATCCAGTCTCAGCATCTTTGCTTTTTCAACACATCCAAATTGTAAAAATAGCACCAGAATCAAATTACATCAGATAAATAAACATTTTAACCATTTGAAAAAAACTTCCAATTCTCAGTATCTCTCAAGGGGCAGTTTTAGAGATTCCAGTCAGATCATTTATTTTTACCACCAGGTTTTCAAAGTTTGCCTGAAAACAAGAGACAAAAGAAAGGCCTCCATTGGCCTGTCTTACCTAACAGCCTATCTCCATCCTACTCCTCAGAGCTTGATGAACTGTCTTGGTGCCAGCTCGTCCTCTTTCACCATGAATGGACACCCCCCTTATGGCTGTCCCACCACATGAATTCCCTCCAGGGCCTGTGCCACCACATGGGCTGGCTAAGCTGCACCTTTGCTGGATCACCCCTCATTTCTTAGGATAGGCACACAGGCCCGTCCTTGATTTTTTTCCTGTCCTATTGGTCTTTGACTGAGAAACCCAAGCAGTTTGGGAACAGACTGTGGAGGCTTCCTGCCACAATCCACGCAGCTAGCACATATGTTGACCTGTATCCTATGAATCAAAATGTTAATCTTGGGGCTGGGGATATAGCCTAGTGGCAAGAGTGCGTGCCTTGGATACACGAGGCCCTAGGTTCGATTCCCCAGCACCACATATGCAGAAAACGGCCAGAAGCGGCACTGTGGCTCAAGTGGCAGAGTGCTAGCCTTGAGCGGTTAGAAGCCAGGGACAGTGCTCAGGCCCTGAGTCCAAGGCCCAGGACCGGCCAAAAAAAAAAAAAAAAAGATAAAAAAAAAAATGTTAATCTTGGGTCAGGAAATTCTGGGCTAATAGTCACATTTGTATAAAATGACTCTGATCCCTCGATCTTAAAGAGTTTATGAGAGCACAGGAGAGAAAAATGGAAAAGCAAAATCTTAGTCTATACCAAAGAATTGTCATGAACAGCTGTACACTTGATTTTAACATAAGGAGTAACACACTGGTTTTACATTATTGTACTTATATCATATGCTGTATATTAGAACCTTTTGGAGTTTTTCTTAGACACATTTGCTTGTCCCCCAAACAATCCGTTTGGGTTAAAAACCTGGGGTTTTTCCTTGCTGTAACCCCACCTACAGGCTGCAAGGGAAAGTTTAACACAGAACTTAAGTGAGTTAATGTAGTGGTTGAAGAGGCAAGTAACTTTTAAACCATGATGCTAGATTTTACATATTTTACCCACAAACAGTTAAGGCAGACAGACACATATATGCAGACAAATGGCTGTGCACAAGCTTTGGGCGCGCTTAGAAAAATCTCTGAATTGGCCATGTAAGTTGTCTGTAATTCCAGTGGCAAAATGGTATTATTTTGCCCATAATTTTAGAACCATGTGGTCAGTTAAAAAAAAACAAACAAACACCAAAACCTTTCCTAGGAAGCAAAAATTTTCACAGATTCAGGCTCACAGCAAGACATCTCTCTTTCCATTGTTCAACAAAAGCTCTTAATTTAAGCAAATTCCCAAATTTTATTGAACACCAATAACAAAAACCTAAACCCCCCTTTTTTTTCTCTTTCAAAGCAGATTAGCCAGCAGTGTGTTAGGTAGGCCAGCAAATTAGTAGGCCTCAGAAGCGAGGGGATGGAGCAGGGGCAGGCTATCCCAGAAAAACGGCGCGTGCCGCTGGGCCACAGCTGGGCCAAGCGCCACCACCGCCACCATCACTGCCTTTGCCGCCACCGCCAGGCCAGGCGTCAGGTCGGGTTCCCGCTCACCGCTGCCACCCTGTGCGCCGTGCCAGCCCCAGGCACTGCTGCGGCCGCCACCCCTCCGCAGCACCTCTCAGCCGCGCCGGCAGTGGGACCTGCATTGCCTGCCCCGCCATGAAGCCGCGCATCCGGGACCCACACACGAGCTCATCCCTCCCGGGCAGCGGAAAATCTGTTCCTCTCCCTAGCAGCCAGTTTAAAAAGGCCAGCAGCATGTTCTGAAATCCCTCAGCCCTTGGCCTGAGTGTCCCAAAAGTCCAATCTGGTATTTTGGAGCATGAATCTACTTTGGCTCTGCCCCATCTCCCTGTCGATGGGGGCACCACACACCCGGAAAACCGTCCACGAACCAAGGGCTTATCGGTAGCTCAGTCTACGTTCCCCATGGGCTTTTTGCCCCACATTACGGCGCCAGATGTGGGGCCCTTTCACCCTCGCACGTGTTCTGCCCCGTCCCACAGGTGGAATAGCTGGAGTGCAGTCTCATGTGCAAGCCTTGGGTGTGTGTGGTCGCGAGACATCCCTCCCCCACCCCTCACACTTAAGAATAAGTACGCAGGACATGCAGGCTTCTCGGGGGAAGACTTATTGGAATTCCGGTTCCCTCAGGGAAAAACAGCCACATTTATAGCAGTAATGGCGGCAGGAAGGGGAGGGATTTCGAGTGGCTAACTAGGCGGCGATAAGCTGATTATGAGCTGTCCATCACAGTGACGTCACAGGACTTCCTCTATGGTGGTCATCACATCCCACAGGACCGCCCCTGGGCCTGGCCCGGCGCCATTTTGACACACACACGTGGTGGAGGCAGAAGGTGGGGCTGGTCAGAGCCGCCTTTCTGGTTCCGGACCCAGGGAAAAGGTAGGAGTGGATAACAGCCACACAGCCCCAGGGCGGGAGAAGAGGCAGGTTTCTCGGGACTGCCCCTTAAAGGTATAGCCGGAGCCCCACAGCTGGTGATATCAAAAGTTTCCTCAAGGTGTGGATATGGCCTAGTGACAAGAGTGTTTGCCCCATATACATGAAGCCCTGGGTTCAATTCCCCAGCACCACATATACAGAAAATGTCCAGAAGTGGCACTGTGGCTCAAGTGGCAGAGTGCTAGCCTTGAGCAAAAAGAAGCCAGGGACAGTGCTCAGGCCCTGAGTCCAAGCCCCAGGACTGCCAAAAAAACAAAAACAAAAACAAACAAACAATCAAAAGTTTCCTCCTTCCTTTGGGCTGGGGATATGGCCTAGTGGCAAGAGAGCTCGCCTCGTATACATGAAGCCCTGGGTTCGATTCTCCAGCACCACATATCTAGAAAACGGCCAGAAGAGGCGCTGTGGCTCAAGTGGCAGAGTGCTAGCCTTGAGCAAAGAGAAGCCAGGGACAGTGCTCAGGCCCTGAGTCCAAGGCCCAGGACTGGCCAAAAAAAAAAAAAAAGTTTCCTCAAAGATACATGTGATGGATATGACTGTAATAAGAACAACAAGTTTAGTCTTAATCTACATCCCATTTGGAACATGGCACATTTTCTTGACTGCTTATGTTCATTTCTACTGACCCACAGTATCTATGTAGAGAAGACAGTGGGAGTGTTGCTCACTGCTCATCCTTTGATAGGGGCCTTCAGGATTCAGGAATTCTTCAGGATCCCTGATTCAGTAACGACAAGGTAGAGGCTGCTTCACATGCCCAGGTCCTCTGTGGACAGGGTGGGGATGCCTGTCTTTGGGATCTGACTAGAAGACACTCATATATTGACCCTTCATTGCCTCTGACATGTGGTGTTTCTATTTACTTATGTGCTTAAAATTTATTAGTAACGATATGACATACTTTCATAACAGTGCATTAAATTTAATTCACATACAATGAATTCACATATTCAGTGGGAAATAGTACAGGATTATGTATATTTAAAAAGTTGGGACCCTACCATAATTGTACCCTAAATGTATCTTTCATCTTATAAGTAAGAAGGGTCAGTCTAAATTCAGCCAAGAGATTTGCTCTTAGCTCACACTGATTTATCATTATGATTTATTACAAATTCCATCCAAACATTCACCCTACCTCCATCAAAAATTTCAATTCTATACCCTATCTAATATTCATAGGCAACTTTTCAAGACCTAAAAAATGCTTTGGAATCACAGTGCCCTTCCTATGGTGTGGCATTTTTACCCAAATATGCACATGGTCTGTGTCCCCAACTACGTGCTGAGATCTACTTGTAGGGAGTGTGAAAAGACCATGTCACCCAAGACCTATTGAGACCATCACCAGGCTCTTGACTGACTGCTCTGGTGGTTTTGAGGCCCCTCAAGAACAGGAAGCATGGCACTTAAGGGATGAAACCCAAACATTTACTTTCTCCAGTGGGCACACTGGATCAAACTCATCAATAGATCAAACTAATTAATTCAATGTGCATGTACTCTTACATGAGGAATTTAAAAACACATATTGTGTAACCTAGTCCATACTCAGTGTCTTCTTCTCACTTGACATTGAGTATTAAAATGTGATTTTTTGGGTCAGTCAGGAGCCTTGAACTCAGGGTCTGAGCACTGTCCCTGGCTTCTTTTTACTCAAGGCTGGCACGCTACCACTTGAGCCACAGTGCTACTTCTGGCTTTTCCATGTATGTGGTGCTGAGAAATTGAACCCAGGGCTTCATGCATGCTAGGCAAGCACTCTACCACTAAGCCACATTCCCAGCCCCCAAAATGTTCTTAAAAGGTATTGATGATATTATCTTGTTTGATTGACAGAAACAAAATATAAAGTTATGTACCATTATGTTTCATGTGCAAATTTGGCAGAATATATCACTGGACTCAAGACTAACCATGGTATGCAGGAAAGGTATTTAGTGCATGGTATTAGACCCTGTGTCTACCTCTTCTCTGTAAGTCAGCAAGATTACTCTAGAGGCCAAGGTTTTGTTTTCATTCTTTGGAGCAGATCTGAAAAAGATGGAATTCAGTGGTGGCTGCAGCAACTTCTCCTGCACAGCACCTCCAGGCCTATCTGATGAGTAATCCTATGTTCTTTGGACATTCTGAGTTCCCTCTTCCCACTGTCTCCACCTAGAGGCCACAGAAGACCTGGGTGTCCAGTAGCAGTGCTCCCAAGTGACAGATGATAGAATGACTCTGTGACAGTTAAATTAGAATAATACCAGTTCTGCCTCCACATCCCTCTTTGCAAAAGCATCTCACCCCTTATCAGCTTATGTTCACATTTCAAATATGTGGAACTAGAGAGAATAGTGGGAGTTCCCAGTGCTGTGTTGTGAGTGGTTTCTTCAGGTTTCATATGACTGAGGTTCAAGGAAGACTATTACCCTGTTTTAAGTATGGACACTACATTCTCCATTCTAAGGAAGAGGAAGAAAAATAGATGTGAGAAGGAACCATAAGGTTAAATCAATAAATTTTGGGGATGTTTTTCTTAAAAGACAAATGAATCTGATGTAATTTCATGTGTGCAATTATGCATGAACAGAAGGGCAAGCTTTAAAATTTCATTCATGTTTATGGTTCACAGAGACTGAGTTAATATCTCTCTTGGCTCCAATATGAAATTTCAGTGAGACCTGAAATTTCAGGAAGACTTGCAAGGATCCTTTGAGCATCTTCAGGATCTTATTTTGTTGAAAACAGAAGATTCTCTTCTGTACCATAACTGAAACTGGAGCATTTGTACAGGTAAGAATATGTCTCCCTCTTAAATAATTTTAGAAGTGCATACTACAATACAGAAAAATGGAATTCAATATGTATATTTGTGAAATAAGCTGTGGTCATGTTGAGTCCCCGGATCCTGTGTTCACCTTATTATTATTTCTAAATAATTATTTTGCCATTCCTGAGGCTTGAACTCGGCTTGGATGCTGTCCCTGAACTCCTTTTGCTCAATGATAGCACTCTACCATTTGTGCCACAGCTCCACTTCCAGATTTTTCTGTGATTAATTGGAGATAAGAGTCTCATGAACTTTCCTGTCCAAGTTCTAGCTTTGAACCACGATCTTTAAATCTCAGTAGCTAAGATTACAGGTATGAAACACCATCACCCAGCTCTCCTTTGTTGTTCCTTTCCCCCTATCTAGTAGTCTTTCTTCTGTTCTCATTTCACCTTTTTATTTCCCCAAATTCCAGAGTAAATATGTGATTCTGTTATTTCTGAGTCTTGCCTAACTTCCTTAACATTAGGGTATGAAAATCATAGTGTTAAAAAAAAAAACACATTTCTAATAAAGAGACATCCACAGCAAGGACAAACACAGGACATGAGAAGCTCCCATGGGAAAATGTTACACAGAGAGGAAGCCCCAGATGCTGACAGGAAGCCAGGGCTTAACCTCCCTCTGCACCTGCAGACCCTGAAAAATCAGTGTGTCCTGAGCACCCCCTGGTGGCACTGATTGTCCCCTGCTGCTGTGAGGGCTCTTGCTGGTGTTGAGCAGCCATCTGGGAGGTTTCTGTCTGGGCTCACACTGAGTTCCCCTTACTGAGTCTGCACAGTAGTCCACAGCTGTGTCCGCTGTTCTCAGGTTGTCCATCTGCAGATACAGTGTGCTCCTTGAGTTGTCTCTGGAGATGGTGAATCGTCCTTTCACAGAGTCGGCATAGTTTTTGTTACTGCTACCACCACTCATATCTGAGAGCCACTCTGGCTTCTTCCCCAGAGGCTGTGGGGTCCAGCTCATGTAGTAATTACTGAAGGTGAATCCAGAGGCTGCACAGGAGAGTCTCAGGGACCCCCCAGGCTGCATCAAGCCTCCCCCAGACTCCCCCAGCTGCACCTCACACTGAACACTTGCAAATACAGAGAATCTTGGTCAGCAATGGTCACATATATTATTGTCTCCTCACTCACACCCAGTCCCGCATTCTGAATCTCTTAGTTTTCATAAATTACACTTGCAAACTGTAGCAAAGAAAGCCTCTCTCAACACAAACTCCATAATTCTTCCCCAGATTTCAGTTCTGAACACCAAATAGAGTATTTATTAGCAGAGGGAGCTGATATTTGCCTGTCCTCCTGCTATATATTAAGCTCTGGAGTGGAAGTCTCAGGTAGTGACCATAGCAGATGAGTGTGCTGGGGGAGTGACAAATAAATCAGCAAACATAGGAGCATGGAGTGTTTCACTATGTTCACAAGCAGTGACTCTGGGAAGATTTGAAAACCTCAACAGTGGGGAGCTGATAACAGCTCTCCTGTTATCACCACAGAGAAATCTGATGTGTCTTGAAATTACTACCTTACAATGCAAACATTGTGTTTAGCTTTATGTCATCATTCCCACAAGTCTAGGTTGGTTCCCATAACCTGTTTGTCTGGGTGTCTTTCTGTTTGGGCTACTTCATAAATCTGTGTATTTTAAACCATCTCACTGAGAAATCACTGGCATATAATAATACTAGGATAAATATTGAGATATGTGCACATCAGTGAAAATATTCCACAACCTTTGGAATCATTGATCCCTGATACCTAGGTCCTGTCAGGCATCACAGCTTGGAGGCATCACACCATAAGAAGTCAGTGTAAACTGATAACTCTATAATCTGACCATTCCAGAAGGCTAATTTTTTTTTTAATTCCATCCAGCAATGATGTTTCTCTTATGGGGCAAGCTAGGGTTTCTAATTGTTGAACCTGAGTCAAGGCTTGTCTATGTCCAAGTTTGGTGGCAATCTGCCTCATGAAGAGTGGGTAGGTCTCCCAGAATTTTCTGATCATCAAATGTTCCTTAATGCCGCCCCTCCCACTTTTGGTGCAGTGTTTTTCACTGCCACATTTTGAATCATGGGGATGAAAAAGATGTCTTGTCTGATGCTTGCCTGCCACACTGGGGAAATCATTGACCCATGATATCACCATACCACTGAATGATCTGAGAGACACAGTCCAAAGATGTGAACAAGGAAAGAAATGTAACGAATTGTTGAAGCTCCATAGTTTATTCTAGGTATTTTTTTGTTTTGTTTTGTTTTTGGCCAGTCCTGGGGCTTGGACTCTGGGCCTGAGCACTGTCCCTGGCTTCTTTTTGCTCAAGGCTAGTACTCTGCCACTTGAGCCACAGTGCCACTTCTGGCCATTTTCTGTATATGTGGTGCTGGGGATTTGAACCCAGGGCCTCATGTATACGAGGCAAGCACTCTTGCCACTAGGCCATATCCCCAGCCCTATTCTAGGTGTTAGTAAGGAAACTGCACAGTATTTCTGAGTTCATCTACAATTTCTCCATTCTAAACTACATTTCAGGGTTGGCTATTGAATCCTGGCCACTCACACGTGCTAGCCAAGTCTTCTTGAATGACTTTTACATTTAGTTCATTTCCAAATTCTCAGTCCAAAACTTGGGAAGCCATTGTAGAATTAAAATAGATATCTTATGCTGTGACCCATTTTTTTCTACCTTTAGGTATTTCCCCAATAGTTGGACTCTGCTCTGTGCTCAGTGACTCCCTCAGTGCTTCAATGAGAAGGCACCCAAGAGAATATCAGTAGGAACCTGTGGAAATTGTCCATACAGAGTCAGAGTGGGGCTCTATGGCGCTGTCCCAAATGCTAGGGCGCCCTCTGCTGTTCACCTGAGAAATGACAGGTGTGACATGTGAACATGTGTGGAACAGTGGTTTTTTTCTTAATTCCGTACGTGGGTGCTGTTGATAGGGATTGAATTTAGGACTTGGCTGTTGTTCTTTATCTGTTCCACTTAAGGTTGTGCTGCACTGCTTGAGCTAATGAGAAGGTACCCAAGAGAATATCAGTAGGAAACTGTGGAAATTGTCCATACAGAGTCAGAGTGGGGCTCTATGGAGCTGTCCCAAGTGCTAGGGCACCCTCTGCTGTGTACTTGGGAAATGACAGGTGTGACATGTAAAACATGTGTAGAACACTTTATTTCCCCTTAATTTTGTGGGTGTGTGCTGTTAGTAGGGATTGGATTTAGGACTTTGGTGCTGTTCCATAGCTTTTCCACTTAAGATTGTGCTGCACTGCTTGAGGCACAGCCTGTCTTCTTGCTTCATTTTGTCTGTCTGTGTGTGTGTGTGTGTGTGTGTGTGTGTTTTGTATTTTGTCTCTTTGTTTTCCAGCACTAATTTCATCTTTAAAGATCTCCTTACTGTGTTTCTAGAGTATTATTTGAGCAAGCAGGGATGAGGTCAGAGTGAGGGAAGGAAGGAGGCACGGAGGGAGAGGAAGAGGGAAAGTCCAGGTTTTTCATTCATTTTTGTAGTTTATGAGGGAGCATGAAGGTCCAAATAAACTAATCTTGGATGGAAGCTGTTTGTGAAGAGAGTGCTTGTTGTCTATGAATTCCTGGATGTTGTTTTCCATGACTGCTTGCCTCCTTGTTTTAAATTTTTGAAAGAAATATTGGTTGATGAAGTCAGGAGAAGATTGAATGTTTTAATTTAAATTCATCCTTCACCAAGTAGATTACTGTAAAGGTCTAACAGAGACCCATGTGATAACAAAGGTATTTCCCCCTTCTACCTGCAAAATGGAATAATCATTAAACATCAACAAAAACCCAGCCAGTTTATTCTTTTGTTTTGCTCTCTGTTCTGTTCTGTCCTCCTCCCTGTTCTCCCTCCCCTTGGCCCCTCATCTGCCAAGCCTGAGGGTGACAGTAATCTGGGATGCATGGAAGTGGCCATGTGATGCCCCTAGCCACCATCCCTAAAAAGTGTCCGCCGAAGCTCCAAGTCTGCTTGTGCCAGTGGCTTTGACAGTTCTTGGGGCAGCAGAGCCCCTTAGAGCCTTCATAAAATAATCCATTTCTTAAGTGGTAATTACAATAAGACTAAAATGTTTAGACTGGCATATAGTCGTCTTTTCTATTTTTTACTACACAAATGAGCCACCATCTTCTGAAGTCCATATGTTTCACTTAGCTCAAAAGAGACATAGGTCCTCATTTCCACAGATTATAATATACTCTCAGGGAAACAATAGAATTCAGACATAAAATATACCAGAGATAAGACATAAATATTAACCATCTGTAGCAGATTCAAGAGATCTTTAATAGCAACAGAAGCCAGGGATGAGCAATAAACTGTGCCACAGGAGGTTGCGTTCATTTAAACCTTTAACCCACATGGCAAAAACTTCATAAAATGCAGTTTCATTAAACTCTAGTTAATATTGCTTTAATTATAAACACAGAACTAGTACTTTATGAACTATGTAGTATGACAACTACAATTTTTTAAAAATTGTGAATAAATGACTTTGTAAAACAGCAAAATATCATTTTAAAACTACAATTTTAAGCCAGGTGCCAGTGCCTCATGCTTGTAATCTTAGCTTCCTAGGAATCTGAGATCTGAGTATCCTGGTTCAAAGTCAGCCAGAACAGGAAAGTCTGTGAGTTTATCTCTAAGAAACTATCAAAAAGCTGGATGTAGAGCTTTGATTCAGGTGATAGAATACTAGCCTTGAGCACAAAAGGTCAAGGACAGTTGATCAGGGCCTGGGATCAAGTCCCAGAACTGGTAACAGTTCAAGTGCAGTTACAAAAAAAAAAGAAAAATAGAGAAAGAAAAACTGGAATCAGTGTCAAATCAAATAATTTAACAATCATAGCCACTGTGCTTGTTAATCCTTAAGAGCAATGAATTCCCCAGAAAGAGGATCAGAGTGACTAATGTCTAATTAAAGAGTGAGCTAGTTTCATCAGCTGTAACCAGAAATAATAATCTCTCTGTTCACTGTACAGGGCTGCTAAAATTCAAATGCAATTACTCTTGTATGTAGTACCTTATACTGCACTTACAGTGTAAGTCTAGTGCTGGTGGCTCATGCCTGTAATCTTGGTTCCTCAATAGGCTGAGATCTGAGGGTCTTCTTGGGAAGCCAGCTTGGTGAAGAATATCCCCTGATATTCTTATCTCCCAAGAGCAGGCTGCTGTTGTCAGAGGGGGTCCCAGCATGCTGTCTGAACCCTTACCTGCACCCTGTCATCTGCTTCAGGCCTGGGAAGGGGCTAATAGAGCCTCTCTACAGCCTACCAGGGACACCTGGCCAAGAACCTGGGAGGCCATCACACTGCTTACCTATAGCCAGTGCACCCCTGGCAGTCCTTGGGCCTGGATGCGGAGGAAGGCACTGTGCCTGCCCACCCAGGGGTTCCTGAGCTCAGAGGATAATGTGTTGATAGCAGAGGGCAGGTATGGGTTGGTGCGGGGGAGGTGGGAAGCTCTCTGTCTGCGTGCCCCAGTAGGACTGGATCCTTTCTCCCACCAGGCTGGCTCCTCCAGAGTCAGAGGGAGGCAGCAGTGACTACTGCATTTTAGGGTGCGGTGGTGAGTTTCATCTGTCTGTGTTCCACATGGAGAACCCCAGGCTCATTCCAGGCCTGTGCTCTTTCCTATATTCAGCAGAGCCCAGACACCCAGCAAAGGGCTACTTGTGAGGAAGCTGGCCACAGAGGTGTAGACTGCTTGAGGACTCAAAAGGCATTTTGCTCTCTCCCATTCTGGGCAGGCAGCAGGCTCTCCTGAAGGTTCCAGAACTCTGACCTGGCCAGCTGCTTCATGTCCACATTGAGGAAGGTGGATTAATGCTCCTGTTGCTGAGTGTTGGTGGGCCTGGGCCTCCTGAGAAAGGTCACTTGTACACTGTACAGAAGCCCTTATTATGTTGATGGAGTAGGAGCCCCTCATCAATCCTCAGTTCCATGGGGAAGAGTCCTTACCCCTAACATCCTGATACCCAGCCTCTTTTCCTCCCTTTCCCCCTTCTGATTTTGCTCCAGGCCTCTCTGAGGAGAGTGTAGATACACATCCTGTTCTATGTTCCCCCCTTTAAAGGTCCAGCCCAGGCTGGGTGGACAAGGTGAGATGCCATGACCAGGTGGAACAGCCTCTTCATGCATCTTCCTGAGTCAACATTCCCAACTGAGTTTACAAGGAATGTCTTGGCTCTTCCAAAGTCTAGATGACCAAGCTCTGGGTCCTGCTGACACAGCATCATCAGAGTAGAGGATCACCAGATTCAGCAAGTTATACCTCTTACTTGTCTTAATTTTCCCACTGGCCCTGAGATTGAGAGCTGTGTCCAGGGATGGCAGACAGACTGAAACGACCCCCTGGCAGTAGCCATGGCCTGTGAAGGGCCCTGCTTCCCACAAAACCATATTGGGTGATCTTGAGGGAGGCACCCATGGTCTGGAGAGAGTGTATTAAGAACAAGACATTTCTGTGTTACTTCCCTAGGGTTGCTATGACAAGACACTACACAATGGGAACTCTGGAGATCTTTCACAGCTCTGCTCTGAAGTCCAGCATTGTGGAAGCAAGATGTATTATAGGCCACACTCCCTTGTGAAGTGCAAGGGCATGGTGTGTTCCAGGTCTTGTCCTGGTTTCTAAACCTGTGAGGGAATAGTGTAGTTTCTAGAGTAACTCCCCTGTGTGCACTTCTGTGACTGAGTTTCCAGTCCGGCCTTGAACTCAGAGCCTGAGCACTGTCCCTGGCTTCTTTTGGCTCAAGGCTAGCACTCTGCCACTTGAGCCACAGTGCCATTTCTGGTTGTTTTCTATATATGTGATGGTGAGGAATCAAACTCAGGGCTTCATGTATATGAGGCAAGCACTGTTGCCACTAGGTAATACTCCCAGCCCCAGTTTCCACCTTTATCATTTATTTATTTATGTATTTATGTATGTATATATGTATGTATTTATTTATTTATGCGCTGTGGCTCAGGTGGCAGAGTGCTAGCCTTGAGCTGGAAGAAGCCATGGACAGTGCTCAGGCCCTGAGTCCAAGGCCCAGGACTGGCCAAAAAAAAAAAAATCAATTTCACAACTACAAGGGTAAAAATTAATACAGCATGATATCCGTCTCAAATACAAAAGTGGAGGAAGTTGCTACTGTGAGGGAAGGAACTTAATACAAAAGCTTTTTCTATTAAAGGAGGTAGTTACTACAAAGATTGTTGATATCAAAACAAGGGAATATAACCAGTCGAGGCAGAACTATAATTATCTCCTACCTACTATCTACTCAAGGCTAAATAACTTTGACTTCCCCATTGACTTGTGAGGAGACTTCCCTATCTACAGTGAGAATCTAACACTAAAGGCAGCCTCAAAGAGACTCTAAGCAGGGGGGAAGGGAGATTCTCATAACAAAAGGTGGCTTCCTTAAGCCCAAAAACACAAAGGAACTCTTTACTGGGAACGTGTTCCCAAGGGCCTATTAGTGCGCTAATGAGGCATCAGAGTAACTGTGCCGAGGCTGTTTTCCACTGGTTAGAGACATTAATTCTCCAACAGGAGAGTTTATACTTCAGCCAGAAAATAAGGAAAATCTGTGGGAGAAACAGCCCCGTTTCTCATCTAAGAGATGGGGTCCTTTTAAGACTAAGGTCAAAAGAGATATTTTAACTGAGTAGGATAATTCGTAACTTTTTTCAGGAAATGAGTAAACAGCCAGTCCACATGGCATCCTTTATGGCTAAAATGTGTGGAGGCCACAGGTATTGGTGTGGCTGCCTAGGTAGGGATCTTGTCTGAAACAGAGCACTGGCTAACACATGATAACTCCTGGAGGTTAAGAAGTCATTTTCCTGGTCACAACATGATGCCTCCTCAGCATAGCTTCCAAGTCCCTCCATAGCCCAGTGATACCTGGAGCATGGCCAGCCAGAGTCTGCATTTTTGTGTCCCAGACACCTTGTTTACTCAGCTCCTAACCCAAACCCAGTGACCACCTTTTCATACCAGGTCCTTGCCACATTCTCCCTGATGCCTCCTCAGATAACTGTGATTATAGTGCTTGTAATGCCCAGATTTTAAGGCCCCCAAAGACAGCCATCAGAGTCCAGAGTCAAAGCCAAACCGCAAGGGTTGTTTATTACGAGTTCGAACCCGGTCCCCCATGCGCACTCATTGTCAGTGACGCTGAGAGGCCCGGAGCACAATTCCAGCACAGCTTTTATAGACAAGTACAGGGAAGATGAGGAAGACCCCTGGTTACAAGTACATGATTGGTTGACATTTGCCCTAGTTTACAGTTTGTCTCTACAGGTTGTCTCAGGATTGGCCTGGGTCTTCCCGCCAAAACATGGGTCAGATGGCCTTAACCCTGGGGGTGGGCCTCCAGGAGTGGTCACGTAGCCACATTCCTGGAGCCAGGCGGTTCCTATCTCCTTTGTCCAGGTCCAGGCTGGGGTCTGAGAGCTGACACTTACTTATGTCCAACCTTGAGTGGGCTCCGGGCGCCAGATAATGCCCAGTCAGGTAGTACAGAGTTCACAGAAGGGGTGTGTGTGTTGGGGTGGGGGTGTGTGGTTACAGAGTAGCTATCCACTTCCCCATGGGTTAGCAAGCAAAGGTGCAGAAGCAAAATAGCTGTTAGGGGCATAATGGTCACAATTTTATTCTCTACGCTCTTCATGCTCAGTGTCCCTGACCTACAGTGATGCCAACTTCAGAATGGTTTCTGATGGTTGTCATCTCTCAATAAATGGAAATCAGTGTTCTCTCACCACCAACCATGGGCAAGTGTCCTGCTCAAAAAAATAAAAACCTCACAACAACCTGCTATGTATGTTTGCCGGGAACAAAGAAGCTGTCATGATATAACATAAAGAAATTATAAAACTTAACTGATAAGGACTCTGGTGCTGGCTGTCATATTATAACATATCAAAACCATAAAACTTAACTGATAAGGACATCTGGGTCTGGCTGTCATGTTGTAACATAAAGAAACTATAAAACTTAACTGATAAGAACACTTGATGCTTTTACAACCTTGCCTGTTAAGCCTAACATCTTGTCTAGCTTTAATTAACAACCTTGTGAACTTACCCAGTCCCTGTCCTGAGAAAGAGCATCCCATGGTTCTGTAACCTAGCAACCTAATGACCCTGTCTACATGAGTTACCCTTTGCTGATTACTATATAAGCTGCCATGCAAAAATAAAATTTGAGACCTTGATCAGAACCCTGTCTTGGTCTCCCTCCTTGTGTCAGGTTTGTCTCTCATTCAGGTCAATTCCCCCTCGGGCTCCTGTTGACAAAACCCTGTGGGCCGGGGCATGTGTTTAATCCCACCTGTAGAAGGGAAGATTAAGTACAGGTGAAGTGACCCCTGATCCTGTAGTTGCATAGCCTCTTAGTGCTTCACACTCAGATTCCCACCCAGGGTCAGAACCCCAAGAACTACTCAGGGCATCTAACAGTCCAGTGAACATATGCCCAGCCCACATGGGGTGGGTGGGGGCACTCCAGCTGTGAGAGGGCACATGTGTCTGGCCCTGAAGTGGCACATATTCTATGTGAAGAATCAGGAGCCTCACTAGCCAGAGGCTCCCAGAGCCTGGGCCCAGGAAGTGGATCCACACTGGTGTTTTACACTTGGTTACACATGAAGATGCCTGCTTGTCTCTTCTGCCCATACCTCTCCCACTCAATGCTAAAGACCTGGGCATGTCCTGCTCCCACTGACGAGGATCTGGCCACTGAGGTTCACCAGAAAACTCTGTTGTCTCTGCAGATCAAAAGAGCAATGCCTACCCCAGCTAGGAAAGGCTTTGGCCTTAGGAAGCCTGTAGCTGCAACTACTTTCTGCCAAGGTCACAGGGAAACTTGAAGCCCCAAGAAGGTATCCCAATGTCTCTGCCCAGAAACAGACTAGGCTCTGTCTGATCCTGCTCCAAACTTTAGTGTCCCCAGTAATCACTGAATTATCACTGTATGATCCAAAGTCCAGTAGTCAGGGTCAGCAGGGATCTGCCTAGGGAAAGAGAAGTAGGGACCACCAGCCGTGGCATTGTAATAGGTGTGTCCCCTAAATTCATATGTGGAAGTTCTCACCACTGAGTACCTATGAATATGACCATATGCAGAAATGGGCTCTTGGCAGGTGTTGTTAGGGTCATCCTAAAGCTACTTTTTTTGTTCTTTCTTGTTTACAGTGTCTTCTGTTCCCTCACTCCCACTCTCTAAAGAACTATTATTGTGCCCCTTAAAAGGTGGACACTGGGGGCTGGGGATATGGCCTAGTGGCAAGAGTGCCTGCCTCATATACATGAGGCCCTGGGTTCGATTCCCCAGCACCACATATACAGAAAATGGCCAGAAGTGGCACTGTGGCTCAAGTGGCAGAGTGCTAGCCTTGCGCAAAAAGAAGTGCTCAGGCCCTGAGTCCAAGCCCCAGGACTGGCCAAAAAAAAAAAAAAAAAATCATAAAATCTTTGGGGCTGGGGATATAGCCTAGTGGCAAGAGTGCCTGCCTCGGATACACGAGGTCCTAGGTTCGATTCCCCAGCACCACATATACAGAAAACGGCCAGAAGCGGCACTGTGGCTCAAGTGGCAGAGTGCTAGCCTTGAGCGGTAAGAAGCCAGGGACAGTGCTCAGGCCCTGAGTCCAAGGCCCAGGACTGGCCAAAAAAAAAAAAAAAAAAGGTGGACACTGGGCTGGGAATATTGCCTAGTGGCAAGAGTGCTTGCCATGTATACATGAAGCTCTGGGTTCAGTTCCCCAGCACCACATATATAGAAAATGGCCAGAAGGGGCATTGTGTCTCAAGTGGCAGAGTGCTACCCTTGAGCAAAAAGAATCCAGGGACAGTGCTCAGGCCCTGAATCCAAGGCCCAGGACATGTTCAAGACTGCAGTATGATGCAAAACTAAGTTTAAGGAAAAATTCAAAGGTCTTCATGCCATGCAGTAACTGGGACTGAAGAAAAAAAAAAAAAAGAGGCTCTTTTGAAACAAGCAGCCCGTAAGCAAAGGGCGGCACCTGGTTTCAGATTGCCTGTGAGCTTCAGTTTTTCCGATGCAGATAAAAGCTAAAGTGTTGTGTTAGTGTTAAAAAGGCTTTGGAAATCAAGAATACATTTCTAGATAAGAAATTTGGAAGTAAAATTGTCCTAAATAATTATTGCAAAGTGAGAAAAGGAGAATTATGGCTACCAAAATGTTTAATTGCCATTCCAGCTTCTTTGTAGGTTTTTTGTAACAGTTTCCAGCAGACTCACAGAGAAGCACAGGTGATTTCTATAAGTTTGTCAAGATCTAATACTGACCCTTAATAAGTTCCAGGTAAGAGAGCATGCTTAAAAACTACTTCTGTGTGGACCACCTTGTTGCTTATAATTGGAGTAAAGTGGCCCCTTATAAGACTCATTGATCTGAATCTGCTGTTCGAAGCCAGCCCGGGCAAAGAAAGGTCCCTGTGAGAGACTTGTTTCTAATCAGCCAGCAGACTGCTGGGAACGGAGTGGTGTGGAGCTCAAAAGTGGTATGGTGCTAGTCTTGAGCTGGAGAGCTGAGGGACAGCACTCAGGCCCTGAGTCCAAGTCCAGTGGAAAGTCACTCCTCCTGGGACAAAAGTGATGGAGCATCCAGAGGCAGTAAGCCACTGCTTGGATGGCAGAGATGGTGTCAGATCCTAGAGTCACTACTGTTTGGCCTTTCAAAAGTTAATCAAAGCCGGGAAGTCCTAGAAGAATAGTTCATAAGCATGCCTTTCCAATGCCCATGTCTGTCTACTGGGCAGGAACTTGCCAGTCATCTGTGATAGTGGTTAGTAAGGGTAAGTTTGTCAAATGAGAGGATAGATTAAAATCTCACCCCCCGCATTTACTCAAAGCTCTGACTGGCAGTGAGAATTTTAATCTGATACATCTGTTTAGTAAAGAAAGCTTGTAGACCTGAGATTGTATCCTTATTGAGATCTGTTAAAGGCCTGCAAAGGTATATTGTTAAAAATTGCAAGACCTGTCAGCTTGCCA
Organism: Perognathus longimembris pacificus; assembly: GCF_023159225.1. Taxonomy (NCBI): domain Eukaryota; kingdom Metazoa; phylum Chordata; class Mammalia; order Rodentia; family Heteromyidae; genus Perognathus; species Perognathus longimembris. The sequence continues at coordinate 331,337 of NW_025960975.1, forward strand.
ATGCCCCCAATCAACAGATTACTAAAGGAGCTCGCCTCTGTCGGAATAGGCCAGGCGTGTATTGGGAAGTAGATTTCACAGAAATTACAAATATTTGCTAGTTTTTTACACACCTTTTCAGGATGGGTTGAAGCCTATCCAACAAAGCATGAGACTGCGAATGTAGTGGCTAAGAAGATCCTGGAAGAAATCCTACCCAGGTATGGCTTCCCATCCACCATTGGGTCAGACAACGGACGGGCTTTCGTCTCAAAAGTAAGTCAGGGAATAGCCGCTGCACTGGGGACGGATTGGAAATTGCATTGTGCTTATAGACCCCAGAGTTCAGGACAGGTAGAGAGAATGAATCGGACTCTAAAAGAGACCTTAACTAAATAGGCCTTAGAGACTGGCGCAGACTGGGTGTCACTCCTTCCTTTTGCTCTGCTTAGAGTAAGAAATTCTCCCTATCAGCTTGGCTTTACTCCTTTTGAAATAATGTACGGGAACCCCCCGCCCATTATCCCTAGCCTTCAGACTGAATTGCTTGCTGATTTGGATAATGCTGAATTTTTGTGTAAACTCGATTATTTGCAGCTCGTGTACAAGAATGTGACCCCAACTTAAGGCATTATATGATTCTGCTTCTGTCCCTACCCCCCATTTATTCAGACCAGGGGACTGAAATCCTTAGAACCACGGTGGAAGGGACCCTAGACGGCATCGCCACTTGGGTTCATTGCTTCCACACCACGCCAGCTGACCCCTTTGCCCTGGATGACAACTACCGTGATGGAACATAGGAGGTCTCCAAGCACCCAACTCAGCCGCTTCGCCTTCGCCTCAAGAAAAGAAAGTTAGACTGAATATTGTTATAATTTTCTTTTTTCCTTCTTTCCTTACTACCCTGGCTAGTGTTAATGTTATTTTGGCAGCTCACTCCAAAGTGAGGTGACCCCCTTATTTTAGGTAGTTTTGGGCTTGCTCAGGAATACGGGTATAGCCACCCGACCCTTAGAGCACAGTTGAGAAGTTTATGTATTATTTTGTTGCTTACATTTGGATACTAAACACTATACAGCTAATGGTAAGTCTGTATAGCTGAAAGTTAATTTTCAGTTTGCAGTAATCCTGCAGTCCCTTGGTAAAGTAGACTAAGGTTATAGGTTCCTGGCTAGGTAAGGTCAACGCCCCTGAGTCAGCCTGAAGAAGTTACAGAAGATGGATGATCTTCACCCACCAGCCCCCCTTTAAAACCGAGGGATCAGAGTTGTTTTTGGGAAGCTGAGGGCAGGATAAAGTAGAGGCATGCAAAACAGAGGTACAGAGACTGTACTTGTAAGAAATTGTGACAAGCCCTTTGGTTACTACATTGGGCCCTACTGGCCCATGCCTTACCTCTACGTCATCCCCTAGACATGCAAGCCATTGAAATGGACAGAATGGAGCCATGATTGGCTCCCAAGGTACCAAAAAGAAAAAGGGGGAAATGAAGTGCCAGACACGTGAACCCCATTTTAGAATTAAACCCTGAGCCAATCAGATTTCTACCTGTGTCCTAATCTTGCTTGCACACCTGATTGTTGTAACCTTGTTCTTTGCCTTTATAAGCCCTGTGTAATCACAGCTCGGGGCTCCCTCCTAACCTCTGCTGTGTTGGTGGGTAGGACGAGGCCCGAGTTGCAGCTCGCTTAAATAAAGCCTTGCCTTGCTTTTGCATTTCGGAATGTCTGAGTCTCGGTGGTCTTCTTGGTGGTGGTCTTGTGACTTGGCACAACACTAGGAAGCTGAGATTTGAGTATCTTGGTTCAAAGTCATCCAGAACAGGAAATTTTGTGAGCCTTTAACTACCAAATAAACTACCAAAAAGCTGGATATAGAGCTGTGATTCAGGTGATAGGATACTAGCCTTGAGTACAAAAGGTCAAGGACAGTTGATCAGGGCCTGGGATCAAGTCCCAGAACTGGTATCACACACACACTCGCACACACAAAACCTGCAACTTTTAAAAAATTCTATTTATTTATTTATTTATTGCCTGTTGTGGGCCTTGGACTCAAGGCCTGAGCACTGTCCCTGGCTTTTTTGCTCAAGGCTAGCTCTCTGCCACTTGATCCACAGCGCCACTTCTGGCCGTTTCCTATATATGTGGTGGTGAGGAAACAGCCCAGGGCTTCATGTATATGAGGCAAGCACTCTTGCCACTAGGCCATATTCCCAGCCCTACACATCACTTTTATAATAATAAAAATACAGTTTCCATTGGTACATATAGCATAAGGGAGCAGTTATTTGTAGCTTTTCATTGTAATACTAAGTGTCCTCTCAGTGTAAGCATTCTTTTGCACTGGTTTATTCTGGTAGGTTTGTGTTTTGGTTCTGAAACCTTGTACTGCTTATCAAGTTTGAATATTTTTGACATTAGACATTTCAAACATTAAAAATACGAATAAATTATTGCAGCAGGGTCTTGATAATTTAAAGGAAAGATCATTCCCAGCTTTACCACAGTTGTTCTGTGAATGAATTTCTAGTACTGCTTCTTGTAATTTTCCTGAAACAGAATCTCTCAGTGCAAGGGGATTGACCTTGGGAATGTAGTTGTGTGCCTGGTGATATGTTATTTTATGTAGTAGCAGCTGTCTTGAAGGGTATGGAGTTGGGTAAACAACTGTAAAACAAAACAAAAACAACTGTAGAAAACTGCAAGGTTCAGCTGACAGCTCTTAAACAGAAGTAACCTAATTGTCTTTCCTTCTTATACACATTACCAATGAGAAAGGATTTCTACAGCTCAGATGGTTTTGTGGAAAGACTTGAAAAGATCATTTGAAACCATTAACAGTTCGAGAATTAACACGCACACCTCGCCCTAAGATTTCCCACCACAAATGTACTGAGCAGCATGGAGAGAGCTGTGGATATGTTTCTAAACTAGAAATGTCTTCTGAAGGCCAAGCCTTCCTAGAGTTGGAAGGGCAATGCCTGCCCCGCGCTTTCTCGGCTGGCACTGAACATGGAAAGAGACTTCGCTCCATGGGGATTCTTATTTCTTTTTGTGTTACAAACCCATCTTCTTCACCCGAGAATTAATATTTGTTTTCACCTGTTTTGCATAAAAGGTAGGATGAAGGTACTATGGGGTAATCAATGCACAGTTCACAGCTGTAAGGTCTTTCCCGGGAGGGCAGGGCTACATGCTGATAGAAGCCCCTCCTGGCTGTCTCCGCCCGGTTACCTAGGTGACCCGCACACCAGGGGGCGGTTGCCTCCCCGCCCCCAGGTCACATCCGGGCCCCACCTCCCCATCCGGGCCCTACAGAAGGCCTCGCCCGGGGGCGGCTCGCTCTCAGTTCCGCCGCCTGCGCCGTGAGCGTGGGCGCCGGTCAGCTGAACGAGCTCTCTTCTCTGGCCCGAGACCGCATGGCGTCCTCCTTTCCCGGCTCCCTGCTCCACACACCCCGTAGCCATCAGGTAAGGAATGCGCCATGACGGAAGGCGGAGGTTCTCATCCTCCTTAGAGGGGTCTTGAACTTTCGGTGGATAGTGTCTGGGGGAGGTGGAGTGAACTTAGTTTAACCCAGGCTCTCAACTCCAGGTGGGAAGTCCACACGGAGTCGCCCCGGCTTCTCCCGCGGAGTCCACGGGTGTTCACCGGCAGCCTCGCCGGCCTGGCTTCTTTCGCACTGCGGGCGCCGCCGGGCGGGGCGCGGGGACCCGGGTCTGGAGAGGGCGGCCCCCGCCCCCATCCCCACCCGAACCCGGGGAGATCTGCCCTCCCCTCGCCGAGCTTCCAGCCCCCGCTCCCGGCCGCCGGCACGGACCTGTGGGACGGCGCGCGCCGCACCGAGTCCGGGTCCTCCCGGTTCCGGGGCGCAGGCTCGGGGGTGCTGGCCCTGACCTCCCGAAACGCCCGCCTGAGAGTCGGGCAGCGGGAGCGGACGGTGCCGACCCTGCTCGGGGACTGGCGGCTCCGGGCGAGGGCGCTTCGCCCCGGGACTGGAGGCCTCTGGGCGCCGCCCCTCCCCGCCCTGGGCCCCGCAGGTGCCGCGCGCGCCTCTTCCATCCGCCCAGCTCTCCCGGAGCCGAGTCCAGGGCCGGCGCAGCCCGGAGCCGCGCTTCTCCGTCTCGAGCTCCGGCTGTGGCACTTCTCCCTTCTTCCCGCACAGCCGGCGGCCCTGGCCTGGTTGGGGTCCCGGCGCCGACGCGAAGGCAGCACCGCTGAACCACGCGCCGCGCCAGGGAGGAGCGGAGGCGCCCGAAGGACTCCCGGCCCTCTGTGTGCTCGGAAGATGGAAAATGCGAGGAAAGGGGTGAACTGGACGTCTGCTTTTGGTGAGTCAACAGGCTGCCTAGAACCACATGCTGCTGAAAATGACCTTTGTCAAGATAGGCGATATTTGGGTTACGCTTCAGGCGTAGGGCTCGGTGTTAACGGTAGGATTAACATTTGATTATGGTAACCAAACCCTAATACATACCCTAAGACCCCCAGGAATCCTATTCCTTACTTTAAACTTTTCATTAAACCCACACAATAACTGTGCCCAACACAGCAACCCTAACCCAGTCCTCAAAGCTGGGAGAGAGAGAGAATTGGTTTGCTGGTATGGTTTTTGTTCTTTCCTCCCTCTCTGGCCTGTTTCCTGACAGTGTTGAGGGTCTGTGTGGGCTGCAGGCCTGTGTAACAGCTGGCTGCCTGCAGACTGTTAATGCTCTGATAAACACTTCAAGATTCCGTCCTTCAGTATGTGGCTTCTCAGATAATTTACACATATCTAACAGTATGACTGGGGTTAGGGTTCGGTTGTTGATGTCAATAAGGACTTGTGGTAGTAGGTCTACTCAGAGTGGGCGTTAGCATAATGATTTAGTTATGGTTTGGAAATAGATTAGGCAGGTGTTGGGTTTTCCATTAACCTTACACAGCAGGTTAGTGTTAGGAACTAAGTTAGGGTTAGGCTCACTATTACAGAAAGACAGTAAATGATGGTTGAGGAAATGGGTCAGTCTTAGGGAGTGTGTTAGAGAAGGGGATAGGGAATGTGGTAGACAAAGGATGAGGTTGGGGAGCCTGTTCGGGAAGATTTTAGGATCATAGTTGAGGGTTAGGGAGTGGGTGAGAATTAATTTTGTGTAATGAGTTTGAGTTAGGAGATGTGTTATGGAGTGGTTTACAAAACAAGTTATGGAACAGGTAAGGATTAAGAATGTTAATGAAGGGGCTAGGGTAAGAAGCAATGTGTTCAATATGTTAGGTACACAATTGTATGGATTTTGGCTAGTGAATGGCTTAGGGTGAGGCATATGGTTGGTGAGTAGCTTAAGGTGTGTGTTTTGGTTGGAGCACATTAGGGTGTGAGTACTGGCTAGAGTTAGTGTGCAAGATGGGCATCCATGTTAGGGTATGGGGTAGGGTTGAAGTTGTATTACAGTTAGGGTATGTGAGTGTAGGGTTATGGTTATGGTTAGGACATGTGTTTTGGTATGGGTTAGGAGACAGGGTAGGGGTTAGATTCTGTGAGTGGCCTCAAGATCCTCCCCAGGGTCTTGGTTTACTAGCTCTGCTCTTTCCCATGCCCTCCTTTCTGGTGTCCCAGGGTTTATCTTCCCTTTGTATTTGCCTTCATATTGTGTCTCCTACTTATTATGCAAAAAAGTCCATTTCCTCTCACTGGAAGTCCTACTTTTGTGTAAGCATACAAGTTAAAGCTTAAGACTAGGGTCCTAGCTTTGAACAAAGCCCATCTGTACTCTCAGAAATACCTCTGAAGAACCTAGATAGGTGAGGATGAAGCTGTGAGGATAGGTTGTGGTTTCCCCTGGACTGTGTCATCCTGTTTAAAGGCCCTGTACTCTTCCCTATGCTAATATGGAACCTGCCAGGGTGACCCAGACCCTTGGTGGTCTGGTTCTGTATGGGTCACCTCTCACGAACAGTACAGTGATGGAGGGTTCAGTCTATGGAGAACATTTGGTGGAGTTGCTGGTACTCCAAGGTACCAGTTTCCTTTTTTTGTGGTGTTATGCCCAGATTTTGGGTCCCCAAAGACCACCAAGGAGCCGATTCCGATGCAAATGCAACTCAAAGCAAGTTGGAGCCTGGACTCTAAACCGCCACCCACACAGCAGATCTGCATTGAGACCCCACTCAACCCCCCCCCCCCCCCACCAGATAAGCAGAGTTTTTATTGTGATTACTACAGGGGCAGGGTATTTCCAACTTGGCAGATACTTTATTGGATGGCATTTAGCAAGCAAGTCTTGTCCTATTTCTATTGGCTATCTACCCTTTCAGTTACCTATTTTGGCTTTGATAATGCGAACTGGCCTTGATATCAGGAACTGACATCAGGTGGTCACATAGCAGGGTTAATGCATGGGGTAGAGCAAGTCACAAATGGGTTATGCAAGTCGTTTACAGAAACAGAATTCTGTGGTCAGGCTGTCCTAGTACCAACTTTATTTTAACAATTGCTATTGTGTTTTCCCATTACCACTAAGCAAGCTTGAGTGGGCTAAAACAATCCAGTACTCAATCATAAGTAAACTAACCCAACAGTTACCATGGCATTTCTACTACTATTATGGTTATTTCTATAGTCTATGACTATGATCATTTTTTACTGTCTTTTACCATGGTTGCTACCTAGGTACAGAGTGGAACAAAAGCTCCCTATATTTTTAAATGTCAACTACAAAAAACTAGTCTCATGGGTGGGGGTCCAGCCCTCTAGCATGGAGTCATCACTAGAGTTTAGAAGCTGTTATAATTTTAACACTAAAACTTATATTTAGTCATTCAGGTTCTCAGATTAGCCCTTACAGTGGCAGGACCTCATGTGCCTCCATAGAAGTATCCTGACTATTTCCTGTCCCGTGTGTATACTGGGATAGGTGTCCACTTTCTGTTGCTGCTTAGAAGGCCGAGGGCAGTTCTTCATCCGAGGTCTTCCATGTCTTTGGTACCTGTAAACGTTTGCACCCAGCTACAGACTACTGAGCTAGGGCTAGGGAGCAGAGAGGGACTTGAAGGGACTCCAGTTCCTTGACTGAGAACAGGCTGATATCTTCTGAGGGATATAGAGTCTTGTGTGTATTGGTGACACTTCAGCAGTGGATTTGGACATGGAAAGAGCTTCCTAGAGAAGAGCAGGCTGCTGTTGTCAGAGTGGGTCCCAGCATGCTGCCTGAATCCTTACCTGCACCCTGTCATCTGCTTCAGGCCTGGGCAGGGGCTGATAGAGCCTCTCTACAGCCTGCCAGGAACTCCTGGCCAGGAACATGGGAGGCCATCACACTGCTTACCTATAGCCAGTGCACCCCTGGCCTTCCTCGAGCCTGGATGAAGAGGAAGGCACTGGGCTTGCCCACCCGGGGTTCCTTAGCTCCGAGGATTATGTGTTGGCAGCAGAGAGCAGGTATGGGGGGGCAGGGAGGTGGGAAGCTCTCTGCCTGCCCCAGGATGACTGGATCCTTTCTGCCACCAGGCTGGCTCCTCCAGAGTCAGAGGGAAGGCAGCAGTGACTACTGCACTTTAGGCTGCTGTGGTGAGTTCCATCTGTCTTTGTTCCACATGGAGAAACCCAGGCCCATTCCAGGCCTGTGGTCTTTCCTATATCCAACAGAGCCCAGATACCCAGCAAAGGGCTACTTGTAAGGAAGCTGCCCACAGTCAGAGGTGCAGACTGCTTGAGGACTCAAACCACATTTTGGTCTCTCCCATTCTGGGCAGGCAGCAGGTTCTCTCAGACCTCTCCAGCTGCTTCATGTCCACATTGATGAAAGTGAATTAATGCCCCTGTTGCTGAGTGTTGGTGGGCCTTTGCCTCCTGAGAATGTCACTTGCACACTGTACAGAAGCCCTTCATCAATCCTCAGTTCTGTGGGGAAAGGTCCCTACCCATAACATCCTGATACCCAGCCTCTTTCCTCCCTTTCCCCCTTCTGGTTTTGCCTCAGGCCTCTCTGAGAAGGGTGTAAAGGCCCAGCCTGTGCTCGGTGGAAACAGGTGAGATGCCATGACCAGGTGGAACAGCCTTTTCATGCATATTCCTGAGTCACATTTCAAACTGAGTTTACAAGGCATTTCTTTTCTCTTTCCAAAGTGTAGATGACCAAGCTCTGGGTCCTGCTGACGCAGCATCATCAGGGTAGAGGCCCACCAGATTCAGAAAGTTATACCTCTTACTTGTCTTAATTTTCAACTGCCCCTAAGATTGAGAGCTGAGGCCAGGGATGGCGGACAGACTGAAATGACCCCCTGACAGTAGCCATGGCCTGTGAAGGGCCCTGCTTCCTATAAAACCGTATTGGGTGACCTTGAGGGAGGCACCCATGGTCTGGAGAGAGTGTAGACCAAACATTTATGTGTTATTTCCCTAGGGTTGCTATGGCAAGGCACTGCACACTGGGAGCTATGGAGATCTTCTTTCACAGCTCTGAAGTCCAACAGGTAGAACAAGGTCCAACAGTGAAAGCAAGGTGTATTATAGGCCACATTCCCTTGATAGGTGCAAGGGCATGGTGTGTTCCAGGTCTTGTCCTGGTTTCTAAACCTGTGAGGGAATAGCGCATTTCTGTGACTGGGTTTCCACCTTTTTTTTTTTCTAGTCTTATGCCTTGAACTCAGAGCCAGAGCACTGTCCCTGGCTTCTTTTTGCTCAAGGCTAGCACTCTGCCAGTTGATCCACAGTGTCACTTCTGGCCGTATTCTGTATATGTGGTGCTGAGGATTCGAACTCAGGGTTTCATGTATATGAGGCAAACACTCTTGCTACTACGCCATACTCCCAGCCCGAGTTTCCACCTTTTAAGGGGCACTAAGGTTTGGAGCAGGATGAGACAGAGCCTAGTCTGTCTCTGGGTACTGAGACATTGGGATACCTCCTTGGGGCTTCAAGTTTCCCTGTGACCTAAGCAGAAAGTAGTTGCAGCTACAGGCTCCCTAAGGCTCAAGCCTTTCCTAGCTGAGGTAGGAATTGCTCTTGTGATCTGCAGAGAAGACAGAGTTTCCTGGTGAACCTTGGTGGCTAGATCCTGGTCAGTGGGAGCAAGGCATGCCCAGAATAGGTCTTTAGCATCCGGAGTGGGAGAGGTATGGTCAGAAGAGAGGAGCAGGCAGCCTCATGTGTAACCAAGTGTAAGACACCAGTGTGGATCCACTTCCAGGGCCCAGCCTCTGGGAACCTCTGGCTAGTGAGGCTCCTTATGGTTCACATAGAATCTGTGCCACTTCAGGGCCAGACACACGTGCTCCCCCACAGCTGGAGTGCCCCCACCCACCCATGTGGCCTGGGCTTATGTTCAGTGGACTGTTAGATGCCCTGAGTGGTTCTTAGGGTTCTTACCCTGGGTGGCAATCTGAGTGTTAAGCACTAAGAGGCTATGCAATTACAGGATCAGGGGTCACTTCATCTGGACTTCATCTTCCTTTCTACACGTGGGATTAAACAGACATAGTGGGTTGTTGGTGAGGCTTTCATTATTTTGAGCAGGACACTTGCCCATGGTTGGTGCTGAGAGAACACTGATTTCCATTTATTGAGAGATGACAACCATCAGAAACCATTCTGAAGTTGGCATCACTGTAGGTCAGGGACACTGAGCACTGTAATCACAGTCATCTGAGGAGGTATCAGGGAGAAGATGACAAGGACCTGGCATGAAAAGATGGTCACTGGGTTTATGTTAGGAGCTGAGTAAACAAGGTGTCTGGGACACAAAAATGCAGACTCTGGCTGGCCATGCTGCAGGTAGCACTGGGCTGTGGAGGGACTTGGAAGCTATGCTGAGGAGGAGCCATGGTGTCTTCAGGCAAATGACTTCTTAACTTCCAGGAGTTATCATGTGTTAGCCAGTGCTCTGTTTCTGACAAGATCCCCACCTAGGCAGCCACACAGACAACTGTGGCCTCCTTTGCTCCCATGAAGCAGGATGCAGGAGATGTGGCAACACACATTTTAGCCATAAAGGATGCCATGTGGACTGGCTGTTTACTCATTTCCTGAAAAAAGTTATGAATGATCCTACTCAGTTAAAATGTCTCTTTTGACCTTAGTCTTAAAAGGACCCATTTCTTAGATGAGAAATGGGGGCTCTGTTTCTATCACAGATTTTTCCTATTTTCTGGCTGAAGTATAAATTCTCCATCTCTTGCTTTTGTTATTGGTTCCATAATTTGTAGAAGGAGAAAGAATCTCATTTGTGTCAGGTATGAGTAACAATGGGAAGCGAATTCATCCTAAGAGTATTTTGGGAATGCAATCTTTTTAAAGATTGAAGTAAAGTTCACTTGATACAGAAGGACTTGAACACTTTAGTGATGCACACTGCCCATGTTGTGTGTCTATTTGTTCTAGATACTTGGCTTGTTTCCATCGAATTGCTGTTGTGCATAATGCTGCTACACATTTATCTATTCACACATTTCAGTGTGAATGTTTTCACTTGTGTCAGTATTTGAAGGAATAGAATTGTTGGATCCTATGGAAATTCAAGTGTTAGCTTTTGTTTCACATGTTTCAAACTGTTTTCCGCAGCTGCTGCACAATTTCGCATTTCTATGAACAATATCCACTTCTTTATTTTTTGTCACCAATATTTGATCATTTTTACATGTTTTTTCTGTTTCTGAAGTGTTGTCTTGTGGTTTTGATTTTATTTCCCTCATGGGTAATGAGGGTAATGGATGTTGAACAAGTTCTTTCTTTTGGTTTTTTTGGGGAAGGGTTTCACTGTGTGGCCTTTAACTCATGATCTTCAAGGCACACCAGATGGCTGCAACCAACCAACAGAGCATGGGGCAACTTGATTGTGTGGTCCTGCTCACCTGTGGGGTTGCTAGGGTATATGAAGGCATGTGTGAAGCCACTGATGTTGGAGGGCAACTGACTCTGTGCAGAGGTTCACCCTGTCCATCCCAGGAGACATGGAGGTGCAGGCTCACAGTATCTGGCTCTAAGGAGATGCTGTCCATCTGGAGCACACCTGCACAAGGGCATCCATGAGCGTCTAGCCTCTACCGGTATCTACTGAGCACTGAAGCTTCAGAGGCTAAACAGATGTCAGGAAAGGTCGCTGTGATGTTTGGGTTGGACAAAGCTGAAGCCTGGAGATGAGTAGGTGCTATGGTGGGTGACAGAAAATCCACTAGCCATCAAAGAAAAGTCCCATTAGTTGAACTGCTTTAGAGGAAATCAGTACAAACCTCCTAAGATTTCCAAGACAAGCTGCCAAAATCTCCAAAGCACCCAAGATAGGCTGCCAAACTCCAGAGACAAAGCACCCGTTAATTCCTAAGAATGTTGACCACTGAATGACCTGAGAGACACAATCCAAAGATGTGAACAAGGAAACAAATGTAACTGATTGTTGAATCTCCATAGTGTATTTTAGGCATTACTATGGAAACTGTACAGTAGTTCTGAGTTCATCTACCATTTCTACATTCTAAACCACATTTTTGGGTTGGCTATTGAATCCTGGCCACTCACGTGCTAGCCAAGTCTTCTTGAATTACTTTTATATTTTGTTAATTTCCACATTCTCAGTGCAAAATTTGGGAAGCCATTGTAGAATTAAAACATATCATGCTGTGATCCATTCGTTCTGCCTTTCGGTATTTTCCCAATAGTTGGACTCTGCCCTGTGCTCAGTGACTCCCTCAGTGCTCCAATGAGAAGGCACCCAAGAGAATATCAGTTGGCACCTGTGCAAATTGTTCATACAGAGTCAGAGTGGGGCTCTCTGGGGCTGTTCCAAGTGCTAGGGCGCCCTCTGCTGTTTACTTGGGAAATGACAGGTGTGACATGTGTGGAAGAGTGTTTTTTTTTTTTTTCTCTTAATTCTCTGTGTGGGTGCTGTTGATAGGGATTGAATTATGACTTGGGTGCTGTTCTTTAGCTTTTTCACTTAAGATTGTGCTGCACTGCTTGTGGTAATGAGAAGGCACCCAAGAGAAGATATCAGTAGTAACCTTTGGAAATTGTCCATACAGTCAGTGGGGCTCTATGGTACTGTCCCAAGTGCTAGGACGCCCTCTGCTGTTTACTTGGGAAATGACAGGTGTGACATGTGAACGTGTGAAACTTTTTTTTTTTATTTCTGTGTGTGGGTGCTGTTAATAGGGATTGAATTTAGGTCTTGGGTGTTGTTCTTTAGCTTATCTACTTAAGATTGTGCTGCACTGCTTGAGCCACAGCCCGTCTTCTGGCTTCATTTTGTCTAAGTGTGTGTGTGTGTGTTTGTGTATTTGTTATTTTGTCTCTGTGTTTTCCAGCATGAATTTCATCTTTAAAGATCTCTTTACTCTGTTTCTAGAGTATTATTTGGGCAAGCAGGGATGAGGTCAGAGTGAGGGAAGGAAGAAGGCGGGGAGGGAGAGGGAGAATCCAGGTTTTTCATTCATTTTTGTAGTTTATGAGGGATCATGAAGCTACAAATAAACTAATCTTGGATGGAAGCTTTTTGTGAAGATGGCACTTGTTGCCTATGAATTCCTGGCCGTTGTTTTCCATGGCTGTTTACCTGTCTCTCTGTTTTAAATTTTTGAAAGAAATATTGGTTGATGAAGTCAGGAGAAGATGAATGTTTTAATTTAAATTCATCCTTCACCAAGTAGATTGTTGTAAAGGTCTAACAGAGACCCATGTGATAAAAAAGGTATTTCCCCCTTCTACCTGGAAAACGGAGTAATGAGTAAACATCAATAAAAACCCAGCCTGCTTATTCTTGTTTTGTTTTGATCTCTGGTCTTGTCTGTCCTCTCTGTTCTCCCTCCCCTGGCCCCCTTATCTGCCAAGTCTGATTGTGACAGTAATCTTGGATAAATGGAAGTGGCCATGTGATGCCCCTAGCTGCTGTCCCTAGCAGGTGTCCCCTTAAGCCTGCTTGTGCCAGTGGGTTCGATAGTTATAGGTGCAGGAGAGACCCTGAAGGCTTGTGGAGTGTCCTGCACCAGGCCCTGGGTTGGAGCAAAGACCTTCTGCTAGGCAGGCAGGGCAGCAGGTCCGTGGGTGGGGACTCAGGAAGCTAGAGGTGCAGGGGCGAGGCTTATGGGGATTCAGAGCACAAGAGAGGCGGGGCAAGAGCCAGGAAGCTAGAGGTGCAGGCCTGGAGCTTATGGTGCATCATAGCTGGAGAGGGGGAGGGGCAAGGGCAAGGAAGCTAGAGGTGCAGGGGTGGGCCTTATGGGGCCTTACAGCACAAGAGGTGCAGAGAAAGCAGGAAAAAGTGAGAAGTCAAGGGGTATGGCCTTGGCACTGGACTGGTATAGGTCAGTTCTGCCTGGGACTGGCTGTCCTGCCAGTATCCCCCATCTTTGGGTTTGGGCCTACAAGCTGGTCAGGCTCACTGTGATTTGGTGGTGGATCTGGGCCTCTGTACACACTTCCCATCAGACACCATCCACTTGTCTGTGTGGGGAAGCCTGGAGGAATGCTGACCCTGCCCAGATGCGGCTTGTGTGTGAAGGCCTGACCCAGGTGCACCAAGCTGACTTTGAGGCAACTCCAGAAGACAAGCAGAGCTAAGCAGTGTTTCCTGGCAGGTGGGGCCCAGGGCATGGGTGTGGGGTGGCTGTGAAAGTGTGTGGAGAAGCACGGCCTTCTGATGTGGCTTTGGTGAGGCTAGGCCTCCAACTAGGCCTCTGGAGCTGTCTTCGAGTCAGTGCTGAGCTTTTATCTGGTGCTTTTAGTCTTGTCAGGCCCAGGCCACAGTTGTTGGGTGGGTGTGAGAGCATGTGGAGAATCGCCGCCTGCCCCTCCTGTTTGCTTGTTTGTGTCCTTCCTGAAGTGGCTTAGGTGGTGTGGCTAGGCCTCAAACCACGCCTCCAAAGCGGGCTTCCAGTCAGTGTAGAGCTGTTAGCTGGTGCTTTCAGTCTTGGCAGGCCCAGGCCATGGTTGTGGGGTGGCTTATGGTGTTGAGCTTATGGGGCGTCACAACAGGAGACAGGTGGGGCAAAAGCAAGGAAAGTGGAGGTGAAGGGGTACTGTTTGGGCTTTACTGCAGGAGGGGGCTGGGGCAAGGGCCAGGAAGTGAGAGGTGCAGTGGCGCGGCTATTGGGCATCACAGCAGGAGAGGGGAGTGGCAAGGGGAAGGAAGTGAGAGGTGCATGGGCGTGGCTTATGGGGCATCACGGCACTACAGTGGTGGGGCAAGAGGCAGGAAGCTAGTGGTACAGGGGTGGGGGTTATGGGGCATCACAGCATGAGAGGGGAGGGGCAAGGGGGAGGAAATGAGAAGTGCAGGGGCAGGGCTTATGGGTCATCACAGCAGGATAGGGGTGGGGAAAGCGGGAGGAAGTGAGAAGTCAAGGGGTGGGGCCCTGTCACTGGACTGGTTTAGATCAGTTCTGCCTGGGATTAGCAGTCCTGCCAGTAGCCCCCATCTGTGGATTTGGGCCTACAAAGCTGGTCAGGCTCAGCGTGGTTTGGTTGTGGGTCTGGGCTCCCATACACCCGTTCCATCTGGCACCATCCGCTTTTCTGTGTGTGGAAGTCTGGAGGAACGCTGCCCGTGTGCAAATGTGGCTTGTGTGTGGAGAAGGCTGGACCCAGGTGCCCCAAGCTGACTTTGAAGCAACTCCGGAAGACAAGCAGAGCTAAGCCGAGCTTCTTGGCAGGTGTGGCCCAGGGCTTGGGTGTAGGGTGGCTGTGAAAGTGTGTGGAGAAGCACGGCTTGCCTCTCCCGTTTGCTTGTTTGTGCCCTTCCTGATGTGGCTTTGGTGAGGCTAGGCCTCTGGAGCCCGCTTCGAGTCAGTACAGAGCTTTTAGCTGGTGCTTTTAGTCTTGGCAGGCCCAGGCCACGGTTGTTGGGGTGGCTGTGAAAGTGTGTGGAGAATTGCGGCCTGCCCCTCCTGTTTGCTTGTTTGTGATTTTCCTGAAGTGGCTTAGGTGGTGTGGCTAGGCCTCAAACCACACCTCTAAAGCAGGCCTCCAGTCAGTGAAGAGCTGTTAGCTGGTGCTTTCAGTCTTGGCAGTCCCAGGCCATGGTTGTGGGGTGGCTTATGGTGTTGAGCTTATGGGGCACATCAGGAGACAGGTGGGGAAAAAGCAAGGAAAGTAGAGGTGAAGGGGCATGGCTTATTGGGCTTCAATGCCGGAGAGGGGAAGGGCAAGGACCAGGATTTTTTTTTTTTTTTTTTGCCAGTCCTGGGCTTGGACTCTGGGCCTGAGCACTGTCCCTGACTTCTTTTTGCTCAAGGCCAGCATTCTGCCACTTGAGCCACAGCGCCACTTCTGGCCATTTTCTGTATATGTGGTGCTGGGGAATCGAACCCAGGGCCTCATGTATATGAGGCAGGCACTCTTGCCACTAGGTCATATCCCCAGCCCAAGGACTAGGATGTGATAGGTACAGGGGCGGGACATATTGGGCATCACAGCATGATAGGGGTGGGGAAACCAGGAGGAAGCGAGCAGTCAAGCAGCGTGCCCCTGGCACTATGTCAGTTCTGCCTGGGACAAGCTAGTCACTTAGCTCCTTTCTGTGAGGTCCCATCTTTGGGTTTTGGCCTACAAAGCTGGTCAGGCTCAGCGTGGTTTGGTGGTGGGTCTGGGCTTCCGTACACCAGTCCCATCAGGCAGTAGCTGCTTTTATGTGTGGGGAAGCCTGGAGGAACGCTGACCATGCACAGATGCGGCCTGTTTGTGGAGAAGGCCGGACCCAGGTGCACCGAGCTGACCATGAGGCAACTCTGGAAGACAAGCAGAGCTAAGCCGAGCTTCCTGCCAGGTGGGGCCCAGGGCATGGTTGGGGTGCTTGTGAAAGTGTGTGTAGGAACGAGGCCCGCCTCTCGTGTTTGCTCGTTTGGGCCCTTCCTGAGCCTCCAGAGCTGGCTTCCAGTTAGTGCTGAGCTTTTATCCGGTGCTTTCAGTCTCTGCAGGCCCGGGCCACACTTTTTGGGTGGCTGTGAAAGTGCGTGGAGGAGTGGTGCCTCAGATGCGGTGGTGGGGCTTTGCAGCATCACAGCATGAGAGAGGCGGGGCAAGAGTCTTGAAGCTATAGGTAAAGGGGCCAGGTTTTGGGCCTGGGTAACTGCAGCCGTAGTCAGGACACGGGGGATGCAAGGCGAGTGAAACAATGCATACTTTATTCCAAGAGGGCCAGGGTTTATATAGGGTTAGAAATCAATTTTACAACTACAGGGTAAAAGATCAATACAGCATGACATTTGTCTCAAATACAAAAGTGGAGGAAGATACTACTGTGAGGGCAGGAACTTGATACAAATGCTTTTCCTATTACAGGAGGTAGTGACTACAAAGATTGTTGATATCAAAACAAGGAACTATATCCAATCGAGGTAGAACTATAATTATCTTCTAGCTACTATCTCCTCAAGGCTAGACAACTTTGATCTTGACTTCTCCAAAGACTTGTGAAGAGACTTGTGAGGAGACTTCCCTATCTACAGTGAGAACCTAACACTAAAGGCAGCTGGTCAAGCAAGTCTCCTCAGGGAGACTTGCTATGCATGGGGGAAGGAGATTCTTACAACAAAAGGTGGCTTCCTTACTGGGAATGTGTTCCCAAAGGCCTATTAGTGTGCTAATGAGGCATCGGAGTAACATTGCTGGGGCTAAGTTTTTCCACTGGTCGGGGACTTTAATTCTCCAACAGCCAGGCTCATGGGGTATCACAGCCCGGGGAAGGAGGGGCGGGAAAGGGGGTGGAAGTGAGAGCTGCTTATGTGGCATCAACATGAAAGAGGTGGGTCAAGAGACAGGAAGTGAGAGGTGAAGGAGCAGGGCTTATGGGGCATCACAGAACAAGAGCAGAGGGGCAAGGGGAGGAAGTGAGAGGTCAAGGGGTGTGGCTTGGGTGCTGGACTGGTTTAGGTTGGTTCTGCCAGGAACAAGCAGATTTGCCACAAGGCTAGAAGCAGCTCCTTTCTCTGAGGGTCCTCTAGTTGTATTCGGGCCTACAAAGCTGGTCAGGCTCACTGTGGTTTGGTGGTGGGCCTGGGCTTCCGTATACTCATCCCATCTGGCAGCAGCTGCTTGTCTGTGTGGGGCAGCCTGGAGGAACGCTAACCATGCGCAGATGCAGCTTGTTTGTGGAGAAGGCTGGACCCAGGTGCACAGAGCTCACCTTGAGGCAACTCCAGAAGACATGCAGAGCTAAGCCGAGCCTCCTGGCAGGTGTGGCCCAGGGCATGGTTGTGGGGTGCTTGTGAATGTGTGTGGAGTAGCGTGGCCTGCCTCTCCTGTTTGCTCCTTTGGATACTTCGTGAAGTGGCTTTGGTGAGGCTAATGCCTCAAAAAAGTCCTCCAGAGCCGGCTTCCAGTCAGTGCTGAGCATTTAGCGGGCTTTCAGTTTTGGCAGGCCCAGGCCATGGTTGTGGAGTGTTTGTGAAAGTGTGTGGAGGAGTGTGGCCTGCCTCTTCTGTTTGCTCGTTTGTGTCCTTCCTGAAGTGGCTTCGGTGAAGCTAGGCCTCAACCCAGTCTTCCGGAGCTGGCTCCCAGTCAGTGCAGAGCTTGTAGCCGGTGCTTTCAGTCTTGGCAGGCCCATGGCATGGGTGTGGGTTTTTATTGCCTGTCTGCCTGCCGCTCTGTGTTGGCTTGTGTCCTTCCTGAAGTGGCTTTGGTGATGCCAGTCCCCAATCCAGGCTCTGGAGCTGGCTTTTAGTTGGCACTTTCAGTCTAGGCAGGCCCAGGGCATGGATACAGGTGAGGGATAGTGTGGAGAAATAAGGCCTGCTTCTCCTAAAGTGGCTTTGGCGAAGCAGGTCCCCAAACCAGGCCTCCAGAGCCAGCTCCCAGTCATTGTCAAGCTTTTAGCTGGCACTTTCAGTCTATGCAGGCCCAGAAACATGGGTGTGGGGTGTTTGTGATTGTGTGTGAAGAAGTGCAGTCTTCCTCTCTTGTTTGTTCATTTGTGCCCTTCCTGTAGTGGCTTCAGGGTGGCTAAGCCCTGAAGTAAGGAGGTCAGGTCTCTCCGGTGCCATCTTGGCCACATGTTGAATTGTAGGGTCTGGCATCTTGTCTTCATGGTGGAGGGAGGGAGGGAATTCTGCCCCCCAGGTGATGGTTGTGTCTGAATTCCTGGAGACAGGTGTGAGCACTCCCTTGTAGGTTACTGAACCTGTCAGTCCAGTGCTTGTGAATAGCAGCTTTCTATTACCCTGTCCCCTGACTTTACCATATTTAGGCCCAGACAAGCACTGGTGCCATTACACCATGCCACACATCTCCGTGTTTGCATCCTGTGTCCTGTCTCTTGGCTTATCTCTGGTCAACATGGTGTCCCAAATCAGCTCTTGGAGATGAATTGGTTTGTTAGTATAGTTTTTGATTTTTCTTTCCTCTCTGGCCTGTTTCCTAACAGTGATAAATATATTTTCGGCAGCAGCAGGCCATTGTAACAATTGGCTGCCTATAGACTGCTAGCATTCTAATAAAGACTCCAAGATTGGATCCTTCAAAATGTTGTTTCTCTGATAATTTACATTACAACAGTCCCAAACCAGGCTTCTGGATCCAGCTCCCAGTCACTGAAGATACTTGAGATGGTGCTTTCAGTCTAGGCAGACACAGGGCATGGTTGTGGGGGTATTTGTGGAAGTGTGTGGTGAAGTTCAGCCTGCCTCTCTTGTTTATTGCACATTTTACTTGGCATACCAGGGTATTTTTTCCAGTTTTTGGAGCATTCCTTGCCAGCCAGGCAAGCACCTTTATTCTGAGTCGTGTCCCATGGTGGTCTCAGTGGACCATCACTGCCCCCAGGCCTGGCCTGAGATCTGTCTCATTAGGAGCTGGATGGAGGTAGCAGAAGGCAGGAGCAGAAAGTGTGGTCTAAATGGCCTTTTCCTGTTTTTCCTTCCATCAGGCATGGCTCTGATCCTACTCAACAGCCGAGAGGCCTAAGTGTTGAGCGTTGTAATGTAGGTGTTGGATCCAGGTGTCCAGTCCAATGTAGGATGGCCTCAGGGTACCCCAAGAAATCTTGGTTAGGAGAACATAGACCCCAGTGTCGGTCTTGCATAGGTAGGGCACAGAGTTTAGGGTGGAGGGGATGTGTGGAAAATGTTTTTTCCAGATGCCTGTAATCCTATGTACTCAGGAGGCCAAAATCTGTTGATTGCAGTTCGAATCCAGCCTGGTAGGAAAGTTCATGAGGCTCTTTATCATCAATCAACAACAACAACACCTCTAGTAGAAGCAGAGCTGTGCCTCAATTGGTGGAGTGCTCATGCCTGAGTTCAAGCCCCAGGACCAGCACAAAAAGTTTTTGGGGTGGAAATGTGGGTTAGGGGTAAGGTGATCCCCTAGCATTCATGAAACCCTGCGTTTGATTCCTCAGCACCACATACACAGAAAAAGCAGTAAGTGGTGCTGTGGCTCAAGTGGTAGAATACTACCCTTGAGCAAAAGAAGCTCAGGGACAGTGCCTAGACCCTGAGTTCAAGCTCCAGGATTGGCAAAAAAAGATTTTCATTTTTATCATATAGGTCTTACACACATTTATTTTTAAACTTTTATTTATTTAAATTTTTTTCTTTGCTGAATGTGGGGCGTGAACTCTGTGCCTGGGTTCTGTCCTCAAGGTCTTCAGCTGAAGACTAGTGCTCTACCACCTGAGCCACAGCGCCACTTGTGGTTTTTTGGTGGGTCATTGGAGATAAGTCTTATTAACTTTTCTGCCTTAGCTGGCTTTGAACCTGGACCCTCTTGTCTCAGCCTCCTGAGTAGCTAGGGATGACAGGAGTGAGCCACATTTTATTAGGCATGCAAAAGTATTTCACTTTCTTTTTTGTGAGTTCCAGTGGTTTTGTGTTCCAGGGCCTTCCACAAGCTAGGCAAGTACCTCAGCTCTTAGCCCTGGTTGTTTTTATGCCACCTTTAGTTTCCATGATTTCCAGCCTTTGTAGGCATTTTGAAGAGAAAATGCACAGAGTGCACAGAGTGTCAGAATAAAATGTGTAAAGCCTGGAAGCTTGGAATCATGAATAGAGGTTCTGGCTCTATAGCTCAAGGTAGGACATAGTGGATGGCTCCCATTAGAACCTGCTCTGGTGAACTCATGCCTTGCCCAGGCCCCTGGCCTCTGTTCAAGTCTGTCAAGTTTTCATTTATACTTTCATGTCCATCCTGGGGCCTGGGTCTGGGGTCGGATTGGGTGGCAGGGAGGGTGGTGGGGTTGTGTCAGGGCACTGCTGGCATGTGACTGATTCACATGCCTCCTCCCTGCACGTGCCACCCATGACGTCACCAGCCCCTTCCTTCACACATACGCTGGAACACTGAACTCGAGCCAGCAGCAGCGAGCACTGGCTCGGGGTGGAGTGCGGCCTCGCATGCACGCAGGAGCCCCGGGTCCCATCCTTACCTTCCTGTGCATGCAGGCGCACTGTAGACCAGATAAGAGCTGTGGCTCAGCGGCGGGGCAGGGACAGTGAAGGCCTAGTTTGAGTGCCAGGCCCGGCCCGAGGGCGAGGCCCCGCGGGGTGAGCGCTGGCCCCAAGCTTGCGGCCCTGAGGGCAATGGCGATGGTGATGGCGTGGACAAGTGCATTTGCACTGGTCAAGGGTCCAAAGTCCTAACCCCAAAGGGAGATCCCTGCCCTGACAGTGTCTCAGCCTTGCCCCACAGTGGCTGCACAGCCCCGCCCCTGGTGGCATCACGACCCCTCCCCATGCCATTGCCTCGGCCCCGCCCCTCATGGCATCACAGCCCCGCCATATGCCTTCGACGCGTGGGGGGGGGGGGGGGTTAGGGGGGCGGGCCTGCAGAGCATGGGAGGAGGCCCCGCCTCACGTGGAGGGGACCGGAACCTCCGCCTCCACCCTGGGAGGGCGGGACTTCCGGGAAAGGGAGCAGAGGCTCGGGAAAGCCACAGCCAGGAGAGCCTCCTGCAGCTGAGCTGCCACAGGAGCGACCTGCAGGCCCGCGGGCGGGAGGAGAGCGAGTCCTGTGCCTGAGGACAGAGGACAGGAGGTGAGCCGCGGCCTGCGGACAGAGGTGGCCCGAGCCCCGGGCCTGTGGAGAATGGAGGATGGGCGGCCGAGCCACATGTGGGCGGGAGAAGAGCCGAGGTCTGCGGAGCGGAGGCCCGTGGAGAGCAGCCTGGGAGCACTGCGCCTGCCGCCCTTGAGGCGACTCCGGGAGATGATCTGAGCGCAGCCAACGAAGTGGAACCTCCTGTCAGTTGTGGCCCGGGGTGTGGGCATGGGCGTGGGCTAAGTGTGACAGTGTGTGGGGGAGCGTGGCCCGCCTCCCTGCTTGCTTGCGCCCTTCCTGTGGTGGCTTCAGGGTGCCCAAGCCCCGCAGGAAGGAGGTCCAGTCTGTCCGGCGCCATCTTGGTCACAGACATGTTGAAATTTAGGGCTTGGCATCTAGTCTTAATGGTGGAGGGTGGGAAGTCTGACCCCCAGGTGATGGTTGTGCCTGCGTTTCTGGAGACAGGTGTGAGCACTTTCCTTTTAGGTGACTGAACCTGTCAGTCCAGGGCTTGGGAATAGCAGCTTCCTATTACCCTGTCCCCTGACTTTACCTTATTTAGGAAGGTAGAGTTGCAGGGCTTATTTGGGCATCACAGTATGAGAGGGGAGGGGTAAAGTGGAGGAGGTCAAGGAGCTAAGCTTATGGGGGCATCCCAGCATGAGAGGCAGGGAAAAGAGCCATGAAGGTAGAGGTTCTTATGGGGCATCACAGAAAAAAAGGGAAGGGGCAAGGAAGAGGAAGTTACAAGTCAAGGGGTGTGACCTGAGCACCGAACTGGTTTAGGTCACTTCTGGGGGGAACCAACAGGCCTGCCAGAAGCTCCTTTCACTGTGAGTTCCATCGTTGGCTTTGGGTGTACAAAGCTGGTCTTGCTTACTGTGGCCGGTGGTTGTGCTGGGCTTCTGTACACCCATCCCATTTGGCACCAGCAACTGTTCTGTGTGGGGAAGCCTGGAGGAATGCTGACCATGTGTACAAGAAGGCCAGACACAGGTTCACTGGGCTCATCTTGAGGCAACTCTGGAAGACAAGCAGAGCTAGCCAAGCTTCCTGCCAGGTGTGGCCCTGGGCATGATGGTGGGGTGTTTGTGAAAGTGTGTGGAGAAGCGTGGCCTGTCGCTCATGTTTGCTTGTTTGTGGCTCTGGTAAGGCTAATCCTCAAACTAGGTCTCTGGATCCAGCTTCCAATTAGTGCCCAGCCTTTAGCTGGGGCTTTCAGTCTTGGCAGGCCCAGGCCACAGATGTGGGGTGTCTGTGAAAGTGTGGAGAAGCGTGGCCTGCCTCTCGTGTTTGCTCATTTGGGCCCTCCCTGAAGTGGCCTCGGTGAGCCTGAAGCCTCAAACCGGGCCTCCAGAGCCGGCTTCCAGTCAGTGCCGAGCATTTAGCTGGCTTTCAGTCTTGGCAGGCCCAGACATGGTTGTAGGGTGTTTGTGAAAGTGTGTGGAGGAGCGCGGCCTGCCACCCTGTTGGCTTCGGTGAGTCTTTGCCTCAAACCAGTCTTCCGGAGCTGGCTCCCAGTCAGTGCCGAGCTTTTAGCCAGTGCTATCAGTCTTGGCAGTCCCATGGCATGGGTGTTGGTTTTTATTGCATGCCTGACCCTCTGTGTTTGTGTCCTTCCTGAAGTGGCTTTGGTGAAGCCAGTCCCCAAACCAGGCTTCTGGAGGTGGCTTTTAGCTGTCAATTTCAGTCTATGCAGGCCCAGGGCATGGATATAGGTGAGGGACAGTGTGGAGAAATAAGGCCTGCTTCTCCTGAAGTGGCTTGGGTGAGGCCAGTCCCCAAACCAGGCCTCTGGAGCCGGCTCCCAGCCATTGTCAAGCTTTTAGCTGGCACTTTCAGTCTATGCAGGCCCAGAAACATGGGTGTGGGGTGTTTGTGGTTGTGTGTGGAGAAGTGCGGCCTTCCTCTCTTGTTTGTTCATTTGTGCCCTTCCTGCAGTGGCTTCAGGGTGGCTAAGCCCTGAAGTAAGGAGGTCAGGTCTGGCTGGCGCCATCTTGGCCACACACATGTTGAATTGTAGGGTCTGGCATCTCTTCTTCATGGTGGAGGGAGGGAATTCTGACCCCCTGTTGATGGTTGTGTCTGAATTCCTGGAGACAGGTGTGAGCACTCCCTTGTAGGTTACTGAACCTGTCAGTCCAGTGCTTGTGAATAGCAGCTTCCTATTACCCTGTCCCCTGACTTCACCTTATTTAGGCCCAGACAAGCACTGGTACCATTACACCATGCCTCACATCTCCGTGTTTGCATTCTTCAGTACCACATACACAGAAAAAGTAGGAAGTAGGGCTGTGGCTCTAGTGGTAAGAGTATTATTAGCCTTCAGCAAAAGAAGCTCAGGAACTCAGACCCTGAGTTCAAGCTCCATGACTGGCAAAAACAGCTACAACAACAACAAGAAAAGATTTTCATTTTATCATCATATTTATAGGTCTTACACACATTTATTTTTTGTTTATTTAAAAATTTTTTTTGCTGGCTGTTGGGCTTGAACTCTGGGCCTGCTGCTGTCCTTGAGCTCCTCAGCAGAACGCTAGTGCTCTACCAATTGAGCCACAGCGCCACTTCTGGTTTTCTAGTGGGTCATTGGAGATAAGTGTTATGAACTTTCTTGTCTGAGCTGGCTTTGAACCTGGATCCTCTTCTCTCAGCCTCCTGAGTAGCTAGGATGACAGGAGTGAGCCACATTTTTATTAGGCATACAAAAGTATTTCAATTTTTTGTGAGTTCCAGTGGTATTGTGTTCCAGAGCCTTCCACAAGCTAGCCAAGTACCTCAGCTCTTAGCCCTGGTTGTTTTTATGCTTCCTTTGGTTTCATGATTTCCAGCCTTTTGAGGCATTTTAAAGAGAAAATGCACAGAGTGTCTGGATAAAATGTGTAGAGCCTGGAAGCTTGGAATCATGAATAGAGGTTCTGGCTCTATAGCCCAAGGTAGAACACTGTGGATGGCCCCGATTATAACCTGCTCTGGAGAACTCATGCCTTGCCCATGCCCCTGGCCTCTTTTCCTTTCATGTCCATCCTGGGGCCTGGGTTAGGGGTTAGGGTTGGATTGGGTCATGGCGTTTGGATTGGGTTGGGGCGAGGTTGGCGTGGTAGGGGTCAGGGCGCTGCTGATGCACACGCCTCCCTGCAGGTGCCACCCGTGCTGTCACCAGCCTGTGCTCATGCCTGAGTTCAAGCCCCTGACCAGCACAGAAAGATTTTTGGTGGTGGGAATGTGGGTTAATGGTAGGATGTCTCCCTATCATTCATGAAACCCTGCGTTTGATTCCTCAGTACCATATACACAGAAAAAGCAGTAAGTGGTGCTGTGGCTCAAGTGGTAGAGTACTACCCTTGAGCAAATGAAGCTTAGGGACAGTGCCTAGACCCTGACTTCAAGCTCCAGGATTGGCAAAAAAAAATATTTTCATTTTTTATCATGTCTTATATACGTTTATTTATTTTTTATCTTATATAACTCCATAGTTGTTTATTTTGAAAATAATATTTTCTGAAATGTCCTTATAATTTGAGGTGGGCAAATTGATGGTACACCAAAGTTACCTGTTTGCCTGGAAGTTACTAAATGCTGATGAAAGAATAGTTACAACATATCATTACTGCACACCAACCTAATGGCACTCTGCAATTTTTAAAACTTCATGGCTGGTCAATTTTGATTGGACACTAGAGTTGCATGTGTATGGAAAACATTCTCTCCACTGACTGAAGGTTACTTGCATACAAGTGTACTTCCAATATAGAATTCAATTCTTAAAGGCAAAGTGGCTCAAATTGGAACAAATAAGCTGACCCCCTTGAAATAAACTAAATACAAAGCAACAAGTAGTAAGAATACTAAAGATTTATTCCACCAGTCTTCCTCTTATTTTGTGTTTTTTTTTTTTTTTTTTTTTGTGATTTGAGGCATGTTATATCCCAGGCTGGCCTTGAACTTAACGATCCTCCTACCTCAGCCTCCCTAGTGCTGGATTCACAGGCACCACCATTCCTTGCTTCTATCTTAAACATACAAGTGTACTCTATGAGTAAACTGAGTTAAAACATTTCTGAGAGCAGAGGAGCTGCTATCAGTAGAGCTATTGTGACTCTATAAGAGCCCAGGTCAGCAAGGTACAAGGTAAGCAGGTGTACTGGGCAGTGCTAGTCATGCAACATGCCAAGTAGACCACACTGTCCAGGTCTTCTTGAGCTCAGATCATTATTACTTCACAGGGTTGTATTTTGTTCTTCCCTATTTCCTTGTTCCACTGTTTTGTAATCAGGAGAAAATGAGAAGTCATTTCACTTCTTGGTTAAATAAAACTAATTTGTCACCTACAATTATGTTTAAGAGTAAGTCAGCTGAAGAAACAACAGGGTCTGGGGCTAAGGAAAGCTCCTACACTTAGGCACAGGACTAGTGGGTGAGTTGTTGGCTTGGCTGTGGGCAGTGCTAACTTAGTGGGCCTTCTCTAGGAAGGCCTTACAACACCGGAGGGACTGCTGATAGACCAGCTCGAAGTCGGAGTCGTTTCCATAATAGGGATCTTCAATCATGAGTTGTTTTTGTGGATCATAGCTCCCAAGTAGTTCAATTTTAGCTTTGCAGTTTTTAACTTGATTACTTATTCTTTTCAAATCTCTCAGATTGCTTTCATCCATATACAGCATGTAGTCCAATGTAGCAAAGTCGTCTTTGGTGACCTGTCTTGCCTTATGGGCTGTGCTAATGTCATGATTTCTTAGGCAGCTCATAGCTCTTGGATCTGGGGCACGACCCACGTTCTAGTCGGAAACAACACTGCTGTCAATGGCCCAATTATCTGAATCATTTTGGTCAGCGACATGTTTTCTGAAAACTGCTTCTGTGATGGGTGACCAGAAATGTTACCTACATACAAAAATAGTACAGATTTGGGACTCTGTACCGCTATCTGCCTGGGTGGTCGCTGGCGCCTACACACTTATTTATTTTATTTTATTTATTATTATTATTTTTTTTGGCTTGCCCTGGGCCTTGGACTCAGGGCCTGAGCACTATCCCTGGCTTCCTTTTGCTCAAGGCTAGCACTCTGCCACTTGAGCCATAGCACCACTTCTGGCCATTTTCTATATATGTGGTGCTGGGGAATTGAACCCAGGGCTTCATGTATACAAGGCAAGCACTCTTGCCATTAGGCCATATTCCCAGCCCTACACTTTTTTTTTTTTTTTTGGCCAGTCCTGGGCCTTGGACTCCGGGCCTGAGCACTGTCCCTGGCTTCTTCCCGCTCAAGGCTAGCACTCCGCCACTTGAGCCACAGCGCCGCTTCTGGCCGTTTTCTGTATATGTGGTGCTGGGGAATCGAACCTAGGGCCTCGTGTATCCGAGGCAGGCACTCTTGCCACTAGGCTATATCCCCAGCCCACACATTTATTTTTAAACTTTTATTTATTTAAAAATTTTTTCTTTGCCGAATGTGGGTTGTGAACTCTGTGCCTGGGTTCTGTCCTCAAGGTCTTCAGCTGAAGACTAGTGCTCTGCCACCTGAGCCACAGGACCACTTCTGTTTTCTAGTGGGTCATTGGAGATAACAGTCTTATTCACTTTCCTGCCTGAGCTGGCTTTGAACCTGGATCCTCTGGTCTCAGCCTCCTGAGTAGCTAGGATGACAGGAGTGAGCCACATTTTATTAGGCATGCAAAAGTATTTCACTTTCTTTTTTTGTGAGTTCCAGTGGTATTGTGTACCAGGCTCAATCTTATGATCTAAAAGTTCCTGAAAAGTCACTCTTTTAGGAGATGGGAATATGGCCTAGTGCAAGAGTGCTTGCCTGTATACATGAAGCCCTGGGTTCGATTCCTCAGCACCTTATATATAGAAAAGTCCAGATGGGGTGCTGTGGCTCAAGTTGTAGAGTGCTAGCCCTGAGCAAAACCAAAACCAAAACCCAGGGACAGTGCTCAGGCCCCAAGTTCAAGCCCCAGGACTGGCCAAAAAACACACAAAAGGCACTCTTTTAGTTCTGTTTTAGTAACAAGAGATTTAGCTGTAGAATAAAATGAATGTGATTTCATTCCCCTTTTCACTTGAAAACTTTATTCTCCCCTCTTCTTCTCATCACCGGTCCACCCCCCTCCACCCACCTCCCCCCCTCTACTGCCCCGCCCTGCCTCTACCACTTCCGCCCCCTCCTCCTCTCCTCTGTTTTCTCCAGACATTCTATGATTGAGGCACATGCTAGCATTCATGATTCAAAACCTGTGTGGTTTAGAATGTGTCTGTGGGCGTTGTTTGATCAGAGTACTTGCCCTGCCATGCCTGATGGTGTGTTCCCGTTGCACGCACA
The DNA here is from genome assembly GCF_023159225.1 of Perognathus longimembris pacificus. Classification (NCBI taxonomy): domain Eukaryota; kingdom Metazoa; phylum Chordata; class Mammalia; order Rodentia; family Heteromyidae; genus Perognathus; species Perognathus longimembris. The sequence continues at coordinate 358,581 of NW_025960975.1, forward strand.
TGTAAGGGTATGTGCGGGGACCGAGTGCTGTGTATCTCTGTGTAACCTTGGACACCCCTTAAGCATGTTTGACAAAAGAAGGCCACCTACCTCCAAGGATGCAGATCACTGTCTGATAAGTCACGGAGTGGGTTGGAGTTGGGCTGTAGTTTAAGGAATCGGGTTGTTAGGTGTCTGGGTTAGGGGTTTCAGGTCTTAGGGCTACTGTTTTCAGGGTTATGATTGAGATTAGGGTTCAGGTATAGGGTTGTCGATGTTAAGAATAGAGTTAAGGTTCGGTGTTAAGGATACTCAGGGTCTGAATTACAATTCAGTTTTTAGTCATGCTGCAGAAAAACATCACGTTATCCCATCCCATCACCAGATCTCACCAACCTTACCTGAATGTGCCACCCTACCTGGCTCAATTTTATGATCTAAAAGTTCTTGAAAAGGCATTTTTTTTAGTTCTGTTTTAGTAGCTACAGACTTACCTGAAGAATAAAATAGGATGGGATTTCGTTCCCCTTTTCATTTGAAAAGTTTATTCTCTTCTTCTCCTGTCCTATCCTTTTGGCCTCTCCTCTCCCGTCCCCTCTGCCTCTCCTCTCCTCTGTTTTCTCCAGACATTTTATGTTTGAGGTACATGTTAGTATTCATGATTCCAAGTCTGTATAGTTTAGAATGTGTGTCAGGCCACCCCGATGACCCGCATTTGCACTGTGGGCGCCGCATGGTGGGGCGTAGGAACCCGGGTCTGGAAGGGTTTTCCGCCGCCCCCATCGCCACCTGGACCCGGGGAGATCTGCCCTCCCCTCCCCGTGCTTCCAGCCCCTGCTTCCTGCTCCCAGCTCCCAGCAGCTGCGCGGCCCCAAGCCGCTTGCATAGACCTGTCGGACAGTGTGCGCTGCACAGAGTCCGGGTCCTCCCAGTTCCGGGGCGCAGGCTCGGGGTGCTGGCCATATCCACCCAAAACACCTGTTCGGGGATGCGCTCCTGCGGCTCCAGCGCTGGCCACAGCTCTTCTCCCTTCAGCCCGCACAGCAGGCGGCCCTGGCCCTGGCCTGGTTGGGGTCCCGGTGCAGACCCGAAGGCAGCACCGCTGAACCACGCGCCGCGCCAGGGAGGAGCGGAGGCGCCCGAAGGACTCCCGGCCCTCTGTGAGCTCGGAAGATGGAAAATGCGAGGAAAGGGGTGAACTGGACGTCTGCTTTTGGTGTGAATCAACACACTGCCTAGAACCACATGCTGTTGAAAATGACCTTTGTCAAGATAGGCGATATTTAGGTGACGCTTCAGGCGTAGGGCTCGGTGTTAACGGTAGAATTAACATTTGATTATGGTAACCAAACCCTAATACATACCCTAAGACCCCCAGGAATCCTATTCCTTACTTTAAACTTTTCATTAAACCCACACAATAACTGTGCCCAACACAGCAACCCTAACCCAGTCCTCAAAGCTGGGAGAGAGAGAGAATTGGTTTGCTGGTATGGTTTTTGTTCTTTCTTCCCTCTCTGGCCTGTTTCCTGACAGTGTTGAGGGTCTGTGTGGGCTGCAGGCCTGTGTAACAGCTGGCTGCCTGCAGACTGTTAATGCTCTGATAAACACTTCAAGATTCCGTCCTTCAGTATGTGGCTTCTCAGATAATTTACACATATCTAACAGTATGACTGGGGTTAGGGTTCGGTTGTTGATGTCAATAAGGACTTGTGGTAGTAGGTCTACTCAGAGTGGGCGTTAGCATAATGATTTAGTTATGGTTTGGAAATAGATTAGGCAGGTGTTGGGTTTTCCATTAACCTTACACAGCAGGTTAGTGTTAGGAACTAAGTTAGGGTTAGGCTCACTATTACAGAAAGACAGTAAATGATGGTTGAGGAAATGGGTCAGTCTTAGGGAGTGTGTTAGAGAAGGGGATAGGGAATGTGGTAGACAAAGGATGAGGTTGGGGAGCCTGTTAGGGAAGATTTTAGGATCAGAGTTGAGGAAGGGTTGAGGGTTAGGGAGTGGGTGAGAATTAACTTTGTGGAATGAGTTTGAGTTAGGAGATGTGTTATGGAGTGGTTTACAAAACAAGTTATGGAACAGGTAAGGATTAAGAATGTTAAGGAAGGGGCTAGGGTAAGAGGCAATGTGTTCAATATGAATGTGTTAGGTACACAATTGTATGGATTTTGGCTAGTGAATGGCTTAGGGTGAGGCATAAGGTTGGTGAGTAGCTTAAGGTGTCTGGGTTGGAGCACATTGGGTGTGAGTACTGGCTAGAGTTAGTGTGCAAGATGGGCATCCATGTTAGGGTATGGGGTAGGGGTAGGGTTAGGGTTGGGTTGAAGCTATATTACAGTTAGGGTATATGTGAGTGTAGGGTCATGGTTATGGCTGGGACATGTGTTTTGGTATAGGTTAGGAGATAGGGTAGGGGTTAGAGTCTGAGTGGCCTCAAGATCCTCCCCAGGGTCCTGGTTTACTAGCTCTGCTCTTTCCCATGCCCTCCTTTCTGGTGTCCCAGGGTTTGTCTTCCCCCTGTATTTGTCTTCATCTTGTCTCCCACTTATTATGTAGAAAATTCCATTTCCTCTCACTGGAAGGTCTACTTTTGTGTAAGCATACAATTTAAAGCTTAAGACAAGGGTCCTAACTTTGAACAGACCCCATCTGTACTCTCAGAAATACTTCGGAAGAACCTGGATAAGTGAGGATGAAGCTGTGATGATGATCGGTTTTGTTTTCCCCTGGACTGTGTTATGTTTAAAGGCCCTGTACTCTTCCCTACGGTAATACGGCACCTGCTAGGGTGACCCTTGAGTGGTCTGGTTCTCTCTGGTACACCTCTCAGGAGCAGTATAGTGATTTAGTCCAGTTTCCTTCTTTGTGCTGTTATGCCCAGATTTCAGTTTCCCAAAGACCACCAAGGAGCCTATTTCGATGCAAACGCAAGTCTTTATTGCAAGCCCAAGCCTGGACTCTGAACCGCCACCGACACAGCAGGTCTGGATTGAGAGCCCCGACCCTCAGATAAGCAAGGTTTTTACTGTGATTACAACAGGGGCAGGGTATCTCCAACCTGGCAGATACTTGATTGGATGGCATTTAGCAAGCAAGTGTTTCCTATTTCTATTGTCTATTTACCCTTTCAGTTATCTATTTTGGCTTTGTTAACAGAAACTGGCCTTGATATCAGGAAATGACAGCAGGGGGTCACATAGCACTGATGCAGGGGTTAATGTGTGGGGCAGAGTAAGTCACAAATGGGTTAAACAAACCATTTACAGAAGCAGAATTCTGCTTTCAGGCTGACCTAGTACCAACTTTATTTTAACATTTGCTGCCATGTTTTCCCATTACCACTAATCAAGCTTGAGTGGGTTAAAAAAATCCAGTACTCAATCATAAGTAAACTAACCCAACAGTTACCATGGCATTTCTACTACTATTATAGTTATTTCTATAGTCTATGACTCTCATCTTTTTTTAACTGTCTGTTACCATGGTTGCTACCTAGGTATAGAGGGGAACAATGGCTCTCTATATTTTTAAATATCAAACTACAAAAAACTAGTCTCATGGGTGGGGGTCCATCCCTCTAGCATGGAGTCATCACCAGGGTTTAGAAGCTGTTATAATTTTAACACTAAAACATATTTAGTCCCTCAGGTTCTCAGATTAGCCCTTACAGTGGCAGGACCCCTTGTGCCTCCACAGAAGTGTCCTGATTGTTTCCTGTCCTGTGTGTATATTGGGATAGGTATCCACTTTCTGTTGCTGCTTAGAAGGCCGAGGGCAGTTCTTCATCCGAGGTCTTCCATGTCTTTGGTAACTGTAAACGTTTGCACCCAGCTACAGACTACTGAGCTAGGGCTAGGGAGCAGAGAGGGACTTGAAGGGACTCCAGTTCCTTGACTGAGAACAGGCTGATATCTTTTCAGGGATATAGAGTCTTGTGGGTATTGGTGACACTTAAGTGGTAGATTTGGACATGGAAAGAGCTTCCTAGAGAAGAGCAGGCTGCTGTTGTCAGAGTGGGTCCTAGCATGCTGTCTGAATCCTTACCTGCACCCTGTCATCTGCTTCAGGCCTGGGCAGGGGCTGATAGAGCCTTTCTACAGCCTGCCAGGAACTCCTTGCCAGGAACGTGGGAGGCCATCACACTGCTTACCTATAGCCAGTGCATCCCTGGAAGTCCTCTGGCCTGGATGTGGAGGAATGCACTGGGTCTGCCCACCCAGGGGCTCCTGAGCTCAGAGGATGATGTGGTGGCAGCAGAGGGAAGGTATGGGGGTGGGCAGGGGAGGAGGGAAGCTCTCTGTCTGCCTGCCCCAGGAGGACTGGATCCTTTCACCAGGCTGGCTCCTCCAGACTCAGAGGGGTGTGGTGGTGAGTTCCATCTGTCTGTGTTCCTCAGAAACATGGTGAAACCCAGGCCCATTCCAGGCCTGTGGTCTTTCCTATATACAGCAGAGCCCAGATACCCAGCAAAGTGCTACTTGTGAGGAAGGTACCCACAGTCAGAGGTGCGTACTGCTTTAGGACTCAAAGTGCATTTTGCTGTCTCCCATTTTGGGCAGGTAGCAGGTTCTCTCTGACCTGGCCAGATGGTTCATGTCCACATTGATGAAAGTGAATTAAAGCCCCTGTTGTTGAGTGTTGGTGGGCCTTGGCCTCCTGAGAAGGTCACTTGCACCCTGTACAGAGCCCTTATGTTGATGGAGTAGGGGCCCTTCATCAATCCTCTGTTCTGTGGGTAAGGGTCCCTACCCTTAAAATCCTGACACCCAGCCTCTTTCCTCCCTTTCCCCCTTCTGGTTTTGCCCCATGCCTCTCTGAGTAGGGGATGGATACACATCCTGTTCTATGTTCCCCTTTTAAAGGCCCAGCCAGGGCTCTGTGGACACAGGTGAGATGCCATGACCAGGTGCAACAGCCTTTTCATGCATCTTCCTAAGTCACATTCCCAACTGAGTTTACAAGGGATGTCTTGGCTCTTCTTCCAAAGTGTAGATGACCAAGTGCTGGGTCCTGCTGACGCAGCATCACTAGGGTAGAGGCTCGCGAGATTCAGACAGTTATACCTCTTGTCTTAATTTTCCCACTGCCCCTGAGATTGAGAGCTGTGGCCAGGGATCGCAGACAGACTGAAATGACCCCCTGGCAGTAGCCATGGCCTGTGAAGGGCACTGCTTCCCACAAAACCATATTGGGTTATCTTGAGGGAGGCACCCATGGTGTGGAGAGAGTGTAGAAAGAACAGGACATTTATGTGTTATTTCCCTAGGGTTGCAATGACAAGTCAATGCACACTGGGAATTCTGGAGATCTTTCACATTTCTGAAGTCCAGCAGTGTGGAAGCAAGGTGTATTATAGGCCACATTCCCTTGGGAGGTGCAAGGGCATGTTGTGTTCCAGGTCTTGTCCAGGTTTCTAAACCAGTGAGGGAATAGCATAGTTTGTAGAGTAACTCCCTTGTGTACATTTCTGTGACTGAGTTTCCACCTTTTTTTTCCCCCAGCGTTATGCCTTGAACTCAGAGCCTAAGCACTTTCCCTGGCTTCTTTTTGCTCAAGGCTAGCACTCTGCCACTTGATCCCCAGAGTCACTTCTTGCTGTTTTCTATGTATGTGGTGCTGAGGAATCAAACTCAGGGCTTCATGTATATGAGGCAATCACTCTTGCCACTAGGCTGTACTCCCAGCCCCAGTTTCCACCTTTTAAGGGGCACAATAATAGTGGTTTAGAGTGGAAGTGATGGAACAGAAGACACTGTACACAAGAAAACACAAAAAGTGTGTTTAGGGAGGACCCTAAAACACTAGCCAAGAGCCCATTTCTGTATATGGTCACATTTATAGGTACTGGAGAACTTCCTCATATGAATTTTGGGGACACACCCATTACAATGCCACTGCTGGTGGTCCCCACCGCTCATTCCCTAGGCAGATCCCTGCTGACCCTGAGTACTGGACTTGGGTGATACAGTGATGTAATTCAGTGAGTGCTGGGGACACTAAGGTTTGCAGTAGGATTAGACAGAGCCTAGTCTGTCTCTGGGTACTGAGACATTGGGATACCTCCTTGGGGCTTCAAGTTTCCCTGTGAACTGGGGAGAAAGTAGTTGCAGCTACAGGCTCCCTAAGGCCAAAGTCTTTCCTAGCTGAGGTAGGAATTGCTCTTGTGATCTGCAGAGACCACAGAATTTCCTGGTGAACCTCGGTGGCCCGATCCTGGTCAGTGGGAGCAAGGCATGCTCAGAATAGGTCTTTAGCATCCAGAGTGGGAGAGGTATGGGCAGAAGACAGGAGTAGGCATCCTCATGTGTAACCAAGTGTAAAACACCAGTGTGGATCCACTTCCAGGGCCGAGCCTCTGGGAGGCTATGGCTTGTGAGGCTCCAGATGCTTCACAAAGAATCTGCCACTTCAGGGCCAGGCACAGATCCCACCCATCCCGTTTGGCCTGGGCTTATGTTCACAGGACTGTTAGATGCACTGAGTAGTTCTTGGTTCTTACCCTGGGTGGGAATCAGTGTGAAGCACTAAGAGGCTATGCAATTACAGGATCAGGGGTTACTTCACCTGGACTTCATCTTCCTCCTTTCTACACGTGGAATTAAACAAACATAGTGGGTTGTGACGTTTTTATTTTTTTGAGCAGGACACTTGCCCATGGTTTGTTCTGACAGAACACTGATTCCATTTATTGAGAGATGACAGCCGTCAAACCATTCTGAAGTTGTCACTGCTGTAGGTCAGGGACACTGAGTACTGTAATCCCAGTCATCTGAGGAGGCATTAGGGAGGTGACATGGACCGTGTATGAAAAGATGGTAACTGAGTTTATTTTAGGAGCTGAGTAAACAATGTCTCTGGGACACAAAAAGGTAGACTCTGGCTGGCCATGCTCCAGGTAGCACTGGGCTGTGGAGGGACTTGGAAGCTAGTTTGAGGTGGCAGCATGGTGTCACCAGGCAAATGACTTCTTAACTTCAGGAGTTATCATGTGTTAGCCAGTGCTCTGTTTCAGACAAGATCCCCACCTAGGCAGCTCCACAGACACCTGTGGCCTCCTTTGCTCCCATGAGGCAGGATGCAGAACAAGATGTGGCAACATGCATTTTAGCCATAAATGGTGCCACGTGGACTGGCTGTTTACTAATTTCCTGAAAAAAGTTATGAATGATCCTACTCAGTTAAAATGTCTCTTTTGACCTTAGTCTTAGAAGGACCCCATTTTTAGATGAGAAATGGGGGCTCTGTTTCTCCCACAGATTTTCCCTATTTGTGGCTGAAGTATAAACACTCCATCACTGCATTAGCTCTTGGTTTTGTTATTGGTTCCATAATTTGTAGAGGGAGAAAGAATCTCATTTGTGTCAGATATGAGTAACAATGGAAGCGAATTCATCCTAAGTATATTCTGGGAACTCCATGTTTTCAAAGATTAAAGTTCACATGATACAGAAGGACTTGAACACTTTAGTGATGTACAATGCCCATGTTGTGTGTTTATTTGACCTAGATACTTGGCTTGTTTCCATCGAATCGCTGTTGTGCATAATGCTGCTAAACATTTATCCATTCACACATTTGTGTGTGAATGTTTTCACTTGTGTCAGTCTATGTACGAATAGAATTGTTGGATACTATGGTGATTCAAGTGTTAGCTTTTGTTTCACATGTGCCAAACTGTTTTTTGCAGCCGCCGCACATTTTCCAATTTCTTTTTTTTTTTTGCCAGTCCTGGGCCTTGGACTCAGGGCCTGAGCACTGTCCCTGGCTTCTTCCCGCTTAAGGCTAGCACTCTGCCACCTGAGCCACAGCGCCCCTTCTGGCCGTTTTCCATATATGTGGTGCTGGGGAATCGAACCCAGAGCTTCATCTGTAGGAGGCAAGCCCTCTTTCCACTATGCCATATTCCCAGCCACATTTTCCAATTTCTATGATCAATGTCCACTTTATTTTTTATCTCTAATACTTGATCATTTTTATATGTTTTTTCTGTTTCTGAAGTGATGTCTTGTGTTTTTGAATCTTATTTCCCTCATGGGTGATGATGTTGAACAATTTTTTTTTTTTGGTTGGGGTTGGGGGGGAAGGTTTCACTGTGTGGCCTTGAACTCATGATCTTCAAGGCACACCAGATGGCTGCAACCAACCAACAGAGCATGAGGCTACTTGATTTTGGGGTCTTGCTCACTTTTGGGTTTGCTAGGGTATATGAAGACATGTGGGAAGCCACTGGTGTTGGAGGGTGACTGAATCTGTACAGATAGGCACGCCATGTCCATCCCAGGAGACATGGAGGTACAGGCTCACAGTATCTGGCTCTAAGGAGATGCTGTCCATCTGAAGCACATCTGCAGAAGGGCATCCATGAGTGTCTAGCCTCTACTGGTACACACTGATCACTGAAGCTTCAGAGGTTAAACAGACTTGATCAGGAAAGGCCACTGTGATGTTTGGGCTGGACAAAGTTGAAGCGTGGAGATTAGTAGTTGCTATGGTGGGTGACAGAAAATCCACTATTCATTAAAGAAGAGTCCGGTAATTGAACTGCTTCAAAGGAAATCAGTACAAACCTCCTAACATTTCCAAGACAAGCTGCCAAAATCTCCAAAGCACACATATAGGCTGCCAAACTCTCCAGAGACTAAGCACCCATTAATTTCTAAGTATGGAGATGCAATAAGTTTATAATAAACCACTGAAAAACTTGAGAGAATCACAATCCAAAGATGTGAACAAGGAAAGAAATGTAACTGATTGTTGAATCTCCATAGTGTATTTTAGGCATTAGTAAGAAAAGTACACAGTAGTTCTGAGTTCATCTACCATTTCTACATTCTAAACTACATTTCATGGTTGGCTATTGTATCCTGGCCTCTCACATGTGGTAGCCAAGTCTTCTTGAATGACTTTTACATTTAGTTCCTTTCCACATTCTCAGTCTAAAATTTGGGAAGCCATTGTAGAATTAAAAACAGATATTTTATGCTGTGACCCATTCGTTCTACCTGTAGGTATTTCCCCAATTGTTGGACTCTGCCCTATGCTCAGTGACTCCCTCGGTGCTTCAATGAGAAGGCACCCAAAAGATTATCAGGAGGAACCTGTGCAAATTGTCCATAGGGAGTCAGAGTGGGGCTCTATGGTGCTGTCCCAAGTGCTAGGGCGCCCTCTGCTGTTTACTTGGAAAATGACAGGTGTGAAATGTAAATGTGTGAAATAGCGGTTTTTCCCCCCTTAATTCTCTCTGTGTGTGTGCTGTTAATAGGGATTGAATTTAGGACTTGGGTGCTGTTCTTTAGCTTTTCTACTTAAGATTGTATTGCCCTGCTTGAGGCAAAGCCCATCTTCTGGCTTCATTTTGTCTAAGTGTGTGTGTATGTATGTGTGTGTGTGTGTGTGTGTGTGTGTGTGTGTGTGTGTATTTGTTATTTTGTCTCTGTGTTTTCCAGCACGAATTAATTTCATCTTTAAAGATCTCCTTACTCTGTTTCTAGAGTATTATTTGGGCAAGCAGGGATGAGGTCAGAGTGAGGGAAGGAAGGAGGCAGGGAGGAAGAGGGAGAGTACAGGTTTTTCATTAGTTTTTGTAGTTTATGAGGGAGCATGAAGCTCCAAATAAACTAATCTTGGATGGAAGCTTTTTGTGAAGATAGCGCTTGTTGCCTATGTATTCCTGGCTATTGTTTTCCATGGCTGTTTGCCTGTCTCCCTGTTTTAAATTTTTGAAAGAAATACTGGATATGAAGTTAGGGGAAGATTGAATGTTTTAATTTAAATTCATCCTTCACCAAGTAGATTGCTGTAAAGGTCTAACAGAGACCTATGTGTTAAAAAAGGTATTTCCCCCTTCTACCTGGAAAACGGAGTAATGAGTAAACATCAGCAAAAACCCAGCCTGCTTATTCTTGTTTTGTTTTGATCTCTGGTCTTGTCTGTCCTCCTCTCTGTTCTCCCTCCCCTTGCCTACTCATCTGCCAAGTCTGATTGTGACAGTAATCTGAGATGAATGGAAGTGGCCATGTGATGCCCCTAGCTGCTGTCCCTAGCAGGTGTCCCCTTAAGCCTGTTTGTGCCAGTGGGTTTGACAGTTCTAGGTGTTGGACAGACCCTGAAAGCTTGTGGTCTGTCCTGCATCAGGCCCTGGGTTGGAGCAAAGGCCTTCTGCTAGGCAGGCAGGACAGCAGGTCCGTGGGTGGGGACTCAGGAAGCTAGAGGTGCAGGGGCGAGGCTTATGGGGATTCAGAGCACAAGAGAGGCGGGGCAAGAGCCAGGAAGCTAGAGGTGCAGGCCTGGAGCTTATGGTGCATCACAGCTGGAGAGGGGGAGGGGCAAGGGCAAGGAAGCTAGAGGTGCAGGGGTGGGCCTTATGGGGCCTTACAGCACAAGAGGTGCAGAGAAAGCAGGAAGAAGTGAGAAGTCAAGGGGTGTGGCCTTGGCACTGGACTGGTTTTGGTTGGTTCTGCCTGGGATTGGCAGTCCTGACAGTAGCCCCCATCTTTGGGCCTACAAGCTGGTCAGGTTCACTGTGGTTTTGTAGTGCGTCTTGGCTTCGGTACACCTGTCCCATCAGACACCATCCCCTTGATTGTGTGGGGAAACCTGGAGGAATGCTGATCCTGCACAGTTGCGGCTTGTGTGTAGAGAAGGTCTGACGCAGGTGCACCAAGCTGACTTTGAGGCAACTGTGGAAGACAAGCAGAGCAAAGTGGCAGTGGGGCCAAGGGCATGGGTGTGGGTTGGCTGTGAAAGTGTGTGAAGAGGCGCGCCTGCCTGTCCTGTTTGCTCGTTTGTGCCCGTCCTGATGTGTCTTTGGTGAGGCTATGCCTCAACCAGGCCTCTGGAGCCGGCTTCGAGTCAGTGCAGAGCTTTTTGTTGTTGCTTTTAGTCTTGGCAGGCCCAGGCCATGGTTGTTGGGTGGGTGTGAGAGTGTGTGGAGAATCATGGCCTGCCCCTCTTGTTTTCTTGTGTCTTTCATGAAGTGGCTTCCTTGAGGCTAGGCATCAAGCTAGGCCTCCGGAGCCAGCTTCCAGTCAGTGTCTGCCTATCCTGTATCTGGTGGTTTTAGTCTTGGCAGGCCCAGGCCGTGGTTGTGGGGTGTTTGTGAAAGTGTGTAGTGGAGTGTGTCCTGCCTCTCCTGTTTGCTCGTTTGTGCCCTTCCTGAATGGCTTCGGTGAGGCTAGGCCTCAAACCAGGCCTCTGGATCCGTCTTCGAGATAGTGCAGAGCTTTTAGTTGGTGCTTTTAGTCTTGGTAGGCCCAGGCCACGGTTGTGGGGTGGGTGTGAAAGTGTGTGGAGGAGTGTGCCCTCTCCCTCCTGTTTGATTGTTTGTGCCCTTCTTGAAGTGGCTTTGGTGAGGCTAGGCCTCAAAGCAGGCCTCCGGAGCTGGCTTCCTCAGTGCCGATCCTTTTAGCTGTGGTTTTCAGTCTTTGCAGGCCCAGGCAATGGTTGTGGCTGGCTGTGAAAGTGGGTGGAGGAGTGGGGCCTGAGGTGCAGGGGTGAGGCTTGAGGGTCATCACTGCAGGAGAGGGGAGGGGTGAGGGCAATGAAATGAGAGGTGAAAGCACTGGGCTTATGGGGCAACAGGGAAGGAGAGGGGAGGGGCAAGGCGAGGAAGTGAGAGGTCCAGAGGTGTGGCTTGGGTGCTGGACTGGTTTAGGTCCCTTCTGCCTGGAACAAACAGACATGCCAGGAGGCTAGGAAGAGCTCCTTTCTCTGAGGGTCCTCTAGTTGGGTTCAGGCCTACAAAGCTGCTCAGGCTCACCGTCGTATACCTGTCCTATCAGGCATCATCTGCTTTTCTGTGTGGGGAAGCCTCGAGGACTGCGTGTGCAGATGCCGCTTGTGTGTGGAGAAGGTTGGACCCAGGTGCACCAAGTTGACCTTGAGGCAACTCCAGAAGACAAGCAGAGCTAAGCCAAGTTCCTGGCAGGTGGAGCTCATGGCATGGGTGTGGGTTGCTTGTGAATGTGTGTGAAGAAGCATGGCCTGCCTCTCCTGTTTGCTCCTTTGGGCCCTTCCTCAAGTGGCTTTGGTAAGGCTACTTTCAGTCTTGGCAGGCCTAGGCCATGGTTGTGGGGTGTTTGTGAAAGTGTGTGGAGGAGCGAGACCTGCCTCCCTGTTTGCTTTGGTGAGTCTAGGCCTCAAACCAGTCTTCTGGAGCTTGCTCCCAGTCAGTGCAGAGCTTTTAGCCAGTGCTTTTAGTGTTGGCAGGCCCATGGCATAGGTGTTGGTTTTTATTGCCTGCCTGCCTGCCTGCCTCTCTGTGTTTGTGTCCTTCCTGAAGTGGCTTTGGTGATGCCAGTCCCCAAACCAGGCTTCTGGAGCTGACTGTTAGTTGGCAGTTTCAGTCTAGGCAGGCCCAGGGCATGGATACAGGTGAGGGACAGTGTGGAGAAATACGGTTTGCTTCTCCTAAAGTGGCTTGGGTGAGGCCAGTCTCCAAACCAGGCCTCTGAAGCTGGCTCCAGTCATTGTCAAGCTTTTAGCTTGCACTTTCATGCCCAGAACATGGGTGTGGGGTGTGATTGTGTGTGGAGAAGTGCGGCCTTCCTCTCTTGTTTGTTCATTTGTGCCCTTCCTGCAGTGGCTTCAGGGTGCCTAATCCCTGAAGTAAGGAGGTTAGGTCTGTCTGGCGCCATCTTGGCCACACACATGTTGAATTGTAGGGTCTGGCATCTCTTCTTCATGATGGATGGAGGGAATTCGGATCCCCTGTTGATGGTTGTGTCTGAATTCCTGGAGACAGGTGTGAGCACTTCCTTGTAGGTTACTGAACCTGTCAGTCCAATGCTTGGTATTAGGAGCTTCCTGTTACCCTGTCCCCTGACTTTACCTTATTTAGGCCCAGACAAGCACTGGTGCCATTGCACCATACCACACATCTCCGGGTTTGCATCTGGTATACTGTCTCCTGGCTTATCTCTGGTCCTCATGCTGTCCCAAATCAGCTCTTGGAGCGGAATTGGTTTGTTAGTATAGTTTTTGTTTTTTCTTTCCTCTCTGGCCTGTTTCCTAACAGTGAAAAATATATTGGGGGCAGCAGGCCTTTGTAACAATTGGCTGCCTATAGACTGCTAGCATTGTAATAAAGACTCCAAGATTGGATCCTTCAAAATGCGGTTTCTCTGATAATTTACATTATAACATGCCCAAACCAGGCTTCTGGATCCAGCTCCCAGTCACTGCAAAGACATTAGATGGTGCTTTCAGTCTAGGCAGGCTCAGGGTATGGTTGTGGGGGTACTTGTGAAAGTGTGTGGAGAAGTTCGGCCTGCCTCTCTTGTTTATTGCACATTTTACCTGGTATCCCAAGGAATTTTGTCTAGTTTTTGGAGCATGCTTTGGGAGCCAGGCAAGCACCTTTATACTGAGTTGTGTCCCATGCTGGTCTCAGTGGGCCATCACTGTCCCCAGGCCTGGCCTGAGATCTGTCTCATTAGGAGCTGGATGGAGGTTGCAGAAGGCAGGAGCAGAAAGTGTGGTCTAAATGGCCTTTTCCTGTTTTTCCTTCCATCAGCCATGGCTCTGATCCCACTCAACAGAGGAGAGGCCTAATTGCTGAGGATTGGAATGGTAGATGTGGATCTAGGTGTCCAGTCCAACATAGGATGGGCTCAGTGGACTCCAACAAATATTGGTTGGGAGAACATAGGCCCCAATCCAGGTCTTGCATATGGCGCAGAGGTTAGGGTGGAGGGGATGTGCTTTTCCAGATACCTGTAATCCTATCTACTCAGAAGGCCGAATTCTCTTGATTGTAGTTCGAATCCAGCCCTGGTAGGAAAGTCCATGAGGCTCCTTATCACCAATCAACAGCAACAACAAAAACACCTCTTGTAGAAGCAGAGCTGTGTCTCAAGTGGTAGAGTGCTCATGCCTGAGTTCAAGCCCCAGGAGCAGCACAAAAAGACTTTTGGTGGTGGGAATGTAGCTTAGTGGTAGGTGTTCCCCTAGCATTCAAGAAACCCTAGTGCTGTACCACCTGAGCCACAGTGCCACTTCTGGTGCTCTGGTGGGTCATTGGAGATAACATTCTGATGAACTTTCCTGCCTGAGCTGGCTTTGAACCTGGATCCTCTTGTCTCAGCCTCCTGAGTAGCATGACAGGAGTGAGCCACATTTTATTAGGCATGCAAAAGTGTTTCACTTTCTTTTTTGTGAGTTCCAGTAGTATTGTATTCCAGGGTCTTCCACAAGCTAGGCAAGGACCTCAGCTCTTAGCCCTGGTTGTTTTATGCCACCTTTGGTTTTTATGATTTCCAGCCTTTGTCGGCATTTTGAAGAGAAAATGCACACTGTCAGAATAAAATGTATAGAGCCTGGAAGCTTGGAATCATGAATAGAGGTTCTGGCTCTATAGCCCAAGGTAGAACAGTGTGGATGGCCCTCATTCGAACTGGCTCTGGAGAACTCATTCCTTGCCCAGGCCCCTAGCCTCTGTTCAAGTTTTCATTTTTATTTTCATATCCATCCTTGGGCATGGAGAAGGAGGTGAAGGCATGTGTGAGGAAGGGCAGCTTATCTTTTTCTGCTTGGTAAGTTGGTGCTGATCAGAACAATTTAGGTGACCCTCTTACCCTGCCCAAGCCTCTGAGTCTTTGCTATGCATTCAGTTCTGCTTTTGGTCATGTCTTGGTCTGTGACTGTGGGTTAGGGGCTGAGGGGCTGTGTGCAAAATATTTTATTTTTATTACATAGGTCTTACACACATTTTGTTCAGTTTACAAAGGCATTTAAATTTATTTTTGGTGAACTTAAAATTTATTGTTTCAGGTCCTCCCACAAGCAACTCAACACTGAACCTCACCTCTTTAATATAACCCAGTCAGTTCCTTAAGACTGTTTTTATTCAAGTTTTCTAGTAAGGAGCTTTTGTGTGACTTTGTGTTTTGTTCTTCCCCTGTCACCTGTATAGGATCCTGCTTCCCTGTGGAGTAGTTTCAGCATGACCATCCTTTGTTGCCTGTTGATTTCTTCTGACTGTAAGTACTTTGATGGTAAAATGTGTCTAGTATCAGATTAAAACATGCATGGAGTACATACACTTGGAATTTTGAGTGTAGTATCTGGAAGTATGGCCCAGTGTAGAAAAGTGGCTTGAATGACACCCCCTCCTTTGAAGTGACACCCATTCAAAAACATTCTGAAGTTGGCATCACTTTATGTCAAAGTTCTAAGACCCTCTAAGCATTGAATAGCAATCATAGGAGGAGGCATCAGGGAGAAAGTAACAAGGACCTGGTATGAAAAGATGGCCACTGGGTTTAATTTAGGAGATCAGCAATCAGTGTGGCTGGGACTGAAGCACCCAGACCCTGGCTGGCCATGCTCCAAGCTAGTACTGGGCGATGGGGGGACTTGAAAGCTATGCTGAAGTAGTGCCATGGTGTTACCAGGCAAATGTCCTCTCAAACCATGGGAGCTATCCCTTATGCTCATTAGTGCACAGGTTCAGACAGGATTTCTACCTAAGTAGCCACACAGATACTTGGGTCCTCAATTGCTGCTATGAAGCATGATGCAGAATGAGACAGGGCAAAACACATATTTTAGCCATAAAGGATGCCATGTGGACTGGCTGTTTACTCCTGGCACTTGAACTTGGCCTGGGAGCTGTCCCTGAGCTTTTTTTTGCTTCATGCTAGCACTCTACCACTTTAACCACAACACCATTTTTGGGCTTTTCTGTTTATGTGGTATTGATGAGTCAAACTCAAGGCTTCATGCATGCTAGGCAAGCACTCTACCACAAAGCCACATTCTCAGCCCCAGTCTTGGGTTTTGAGATGACCCTTTAGTCACGTCTGAGGATCAGACATTGTTGCCTTTGAAGCCACAGAAGCATGGGCTTCACTTGATCAACATGAGGGTTGTGTGATGGTAGAGAGTGGGGTGTCCCAGGTATGCACTGAGCACTGTAGACTCATGCTTTGGCCGCCATGATGCTTGGGCTGGATCAGGCTGAAGTCTGCAGACTAGTAGGTGTTATCATGGGTGACAGAAAATCCACAAGCCATTAAAAGAAAAGTCTGATACATTGAAATCCTTTAAATGAAATCAGTACAAACCTCCTAAGATTCGAAAGTAAGCTGCAAAACTCGTCAGACAAAGAACCCATTAATTTCTAATTACAGTGTCAATAAATAAATCAAGAAGAGAGCCAGGTACCAGTGGCTTATACCAGTAATCCTCGCTACTCAGCAGGCTGAGATCTGAGGATCATGGCTCAAAGCCAGCCCAGGCAGGAATGTCCTTGAGACCCTTATCTCCAATTTACTGCCTGAAAACCAGAAGTGGCACTGGCTCAAGGACAGCCCTAGATGGACAACAACAAAAGAACAGACTACTGAATGACCTGAGAGACACATTGTCCAAACATGTGAACATGGAAGGAGATGCAAATAACTGTTGAATCTTCATAAGTTGTATATCATTGATTTTTCAACAGTGGCATAAGTGACTGTTTATTGTTTTTCTGATTCATATGTGCAAATCCCTGGTGTTGATGGTGATTCTTAGGGACATTTTTGGTGGTGCGCTATTTCTAGGATTTGCTTTACTTGAGTAAGTGTTGGAATGTAAACATGCAGAATACAGTTGATGTTTGATTCTTCTAGAGGAGCAGCTTTTATGAATTAGTATACTGAAGAAAACTGCATTTATGCCACCCAGTGGCTCATTTAAGTGGCTCTCCTGTCCCCCTTCCCTCTCTTTTCTCCTTCTCTCCTCCCTCCTCTTTTATCTTTCTGTATACATTGTATTGCTGCATTAGACCAGGCCGGTCTTGAACTTGTAGTATTCCTGCCTCAGCCTCCCAACTGTTGGAGTTAACTGCATTTACCACCCTACCAGTCTCAATATTATCCTCCCCCCCCTTCCTCCTCCCCCTCCATCCTCTCTCCTCTTCCCCTCCTATTTTCTGTCTTTTCTCTGTCCCCTAGATATTGTATTTGTACATTAGACCAAGCGTATTTTGAACTCTCAATCTTCCTTCCTCATCCTACCAACTGTGGGGCTTACCTGAATTTGCTACCCTACCTGGCTCAATTTTATGATCTAAAATTTCCTGAAAAAGGACTCTTCTAGGGGCAGGGAATATGGCCTAGTGGCAAGAGTGATTGCCTCTTATACATGAAGCCATGGGTTCGATTCCTCAGCACGAAATATATAGAAAGGGTCAGAGGTGGTGCTGTGGCTCAAGTGGCAGAGGGTTAGCCTTGAGCAAAAAGAACCCAGAGACAGTGCTCTGTCCCTGAGTCCAAGCCCCAAGACTGCCCCCCCCCCCGAACTCCTTTAGTTCTCTTTTAATAACAGACTTACCTGTAGAATAAAATAGAATGGGTTTTCGTTCCCCTTTTCATTTGAAAACATTATTCTCCCTCTTCTCTTCTCCTTATCTCCTCTGTGTCCCTGCCTCCTCCTTTTCCTCCTCCGCCTTCTCCTCTCCTCTTCTCCATTGATAACATGAGAACATACCTTAATTTTTCTTTACTTAATGCCAATCATTCTTCTTACAATTTCACCAAGCCCTATTCTTGGCCCTATAATTATAGTTTAAACTGTAGTTTACATTATAGTTTAAACAAAACAATTGTCTGTGAATCTAGAAACAAAGAATTATAGTTCTTTTAATTACCCGAAAAAGTAAAGAGGAGCTCCTAACTCCTCCACCCATACATAAAGGTATGGCTTTTTAATTAAGTTTTTAAGGATAATGGTAATCCAGTGGCCTAAGGAGCCAAACATTTGGTGCAAATCCAAGATAAAGTAACCTATTATGCTTACCCTATCATTTATATTCATATTAGGTATTCTTCTAAAACCCCTAACAAAAGTTTTTTTTTTTTTTTGGCCGGTCCTGGGCCTTGGACTCAGGGCCTGAGCACTGTCCCTGGCTTCTTCCCACTCAAGGCTAGCACTCTGCCACTTGAGCCACAGCGCCGCTTCTGGCCGTTTTCTGTATATGTGGTGCTGGGGAATCGAACCTAGGGCCTCGTGTATCCGAGGCAGGCACTCTTGCCACTAGGCTATATCCCCAGCCCCCTAACAAAAGTTTTAATGGGTCAACCAACAGTAACGTATCCTGATCAAATGACTAAATCTATAAAATGAGCCTTCATTATTAGTCTGATTCCACTATTCCTATTCATCAATATAAAAAAAGAGACCGTCATCTCTAATTATCACTGAATAACTATTCACTCCACAGAATTATACGTAAGCTTTAAGTTAGATTTTTATGCTGTTATTTTTTTTTAATCTATAGCCCTATTCCTCACTTGGTCCATCATAGAATTTTCTACATGATACATAAGTTCAGATCCAAACCTAACTGATTTATGACCTACCTCCTTATATTTCTCATCACTATGATCATCCTAGTCACAGCTAATAATATCTTCCAACTCTTTATTGATGGGAGGGTGTAGGAATTATATCCTTTCTATTAACCGGATGATGGTATTGTTGAGCAGATGCTAACACTCCAGCGTTACAAGCTATTATCTATAACCACATTGGACACATTGGCTTTATTTTATCTATAGCATGATTTTATAATACTTGTAATTAATGAGAACTTCAACAAATTTTTTTTTAATAAGTAATGAAACTGCCTTACCCTTACTGGGTTTAATTCTAGCAGCTACTGGTAAATCCGCTCAATTTGGCTTACAGCCATGGCTTCCATCTGCCATAGAAGGTCCTACACCTGTATCTGGTCTACTATACTCTAGTACTATAGTTGTAGCAGGAATCTTTCTGCTAATTCATTTTTATCCCTTTATAGCTAATCTCCCAAATAGTATATTACTAATTCTATGTATTGGGGCCATTACAACCTTATTCACAGCAATCTGTGCCGTGACCCAAAACGATATTAGAAAAATTATTGCATTGTCTACCTTAAGCCAACTACGTTTGATAATAGTAACTTTCGGCATCAATCAGCCTTATTTATCATTTCTTCACATCTGTACACATGCATTCTTCAAAGCTATGTTACTTATATGTTCTGGCTCAATCATCCACAACTTAAACGATGAACAAGACATTCAAAAAATAGGAGGAATCACCCCATGTCTACCATTTAAACATCTGCTCTAATTGTAGGTAGCCTAGCTTTAACTGGCACACCCTTCCTTACAGGATTTTACTCAAGGCCTAATCAATGAAGCAATAAATCTGTCATATACTAATTCTTGGTCCCTAATCATCACCCTAATTTCAACATCTTTTACAGCTATCTACAGCTCACAAATTATTTTCTTCGTTTTAAAAGGACATCCACAATTTTTACCAATTAATTCCGTCAATTAAAATAAAGCCTAATTAATCCGATCAAACGCCTTCTAATAGGAAGCATCTTCGCAGGTTTCCTATTTTTCAACCTTATTAATCCTACCAACACCCAAACTATAACAGTAACTATCATAGGGTTTATTACTGCGATAGAACCCTGCTGAGCCAGCCGGCAGTGAACGGGAATCCTGACTGAGGGTGGGTAGGGTTAAGGAAAAGGAAAAATACAAGACAAGAGAAAAAAGACAAGAGGCAAAGATGGGGTACGGGAGGTCTGCATCTTGAGATTGAAACTCAAGACTGCAGCCATGTTTATTCTTAACTTCCAGCTTACATGGAGTTAGAAAACCAGGAAACAGCATAGGCTTAAAATTCCAGAACACAAAAGGCTTGGAGTTAGCAATACCCGATGATAGCTAAGACTGGATGAGGTTGGTTAACATAAGAATGGACTGCTGTCAGACACAGTAAAGCATTTCTGATTTTCCATTAAGCCACGTCCTTGCATGTCCTTGAAAACACAGCCAGAGGTCAGGAAGAATTTAGCTGCTAGCTCAGCTTCCGACATGGAACTGAACATTATATCATCTTATTTAAAATTAAATCCAAAATCATATTCATTCAACTACTCTAACCAGCTATGAATTTTTCCAACCATCACACATAGACTCCTTCCTAATATAGGTCTCACATTTAGTCAAATATTAGCAACATCAACTATAGACTATACATGAAATGAAAAAATGATACCTCAAACCCTAGCTACCATTAATACATCTGCTTCTAGCTCCGTGTCATATCATAAAGGCCTATTAAAAATGTATTCATCATTCATCTTATCCATCCTACTTCTACTAGTTATTATTAGCTAAATGCCATGAGTAATTTCAATAAGATAAACAGCTATAGAGTTCAACCAACAAGTACTGTAATTCAACTCCCATAACTGTACTTAGCCCGCCACCCCAAGTGAATCTTCCCGAATTAGTAATATATTGTCTTCACTAAATGCTAAAATATTATCTCAATTATATAATCCACCTACACATTCTAATCCCTCAAAATGCAGAACAGTAATTACTAAAATGACTTCTAGTAAGATTCCTAATAATAGTAAAAATCAGAGTCATAAATTTGAGCCTCAAGTTTCAGGATATTCATCAGTTGATATAGCACTTGTATAACCAAATACTACTAACATCCCTCGTAAATAAATAAAAAATACAATCATACCAATATAAGAGCTATCATTTGGAATTATTAAGACCACACCCAACAGCTCCACTAACAATTCTACACCCGCGAAAATAGGTGAAGCTTTAATAGCCGCCCCAACAAAACCTAAAACTATTAAGATTAAAGTTAAATAAAGTAAATTTGTCATGATTTTCACATGTACTTAAACCATGACCAATGACATGAAAAATCGTTAATTGAACTATAAAAACTCTTTATAATGACAATCATATCAAAGTCTCATCCTCTCATAAAAATAGAAACCATGCTTTCATTGACCTTCCAACTCCCTCTAACATTTCAGGACGATGAAACTTTGGATCCCTTTTTGGAGTATGCTTAATTATCCAAATTTCTACTGGCCTATTCTTATCTATGCACTACACATTTGATACACTCACAGCATTTTCTTCAGTTGCGCATATTTGCCAAGATGTTAACTATAATTGATTAATCCGATGTATACACTCTAATGGAGCATCATTATTCTTCATTTGTCTTTAGGTATTTATTACGGGTCATACCTCTACAAAGAAACCTGACATATTGGAATTAGTCTTCTATTTCTAGTAATTGCTACAGCCTTTATAGGATATGTACTTCCATGAGGACAGATGTCATTTTGAGGAGCCACTGTAATTACCAGTGTATAATCTGCAATCCCTTATATTGGCTCAGACCTAGTAAGAGTGAATTTGAGGGGGGTTTTCAGTTGATAAAGCTACTTTAACTCATTTCTTCGCATTCCATTTCATTCTACCATTTATTATTGCAGCAATGTCCATAGTTGATCTTTTATTTCTTCACGAAACAGGATCTAATAATCCAGTAGGCATCCTGTCTCATTTTGATAAAATTCCATTCCATCCTTACTACTCATTCAAAGATCTATTAGGAGGTGTAGCATTGCTAGCCTTCTTCTTTATGATCGTTTTATTCTTCACAGATGCCTTAGGAGACCCAGATAATTATATGCCAGCTAACCCACTGAATACAACAGCTCATATTAAACCAGAATATTTACTATTCGCCTATGCTATTCTATGCTCCATTCCAAATAATCTAGGAGGAGTAATTGCCCTGATCCTATCAATCCTAGTCCTTGCCCTATTCCCACTCCTCCATACATCTAACTGATATGGATTAATATTCCGACCTATTAGCCAAATCCTATTTTGAATTTTAGTCTCAGATTTATTCATTCTAAGCTGAATTGGAGGACAACCAGTAGAACCACCCTTTATCATTATTGGACAAATCGCATCCATTGTCTATTTTTCTATTATCCTTCTCTTTCTCTCAATTGTCGGATTAATTGATAATAAAATACTTAAATGAAGATTGCTTTAATAGTATAAGGATTATATAGGTGTTGTAAACCTAAGACGAAGATTTTATCTTCTTACAGCATTCAGGGAAAGAATACAATCCTACTTCCAACCCCCAAAGCTGGAATTCTTAATTAAAGTATTCCCTGTACTTGGGAGACTTAATAAACTTTTTCATCATGCTTAATCTTAAACTCTCCCCCCCAAAAAAAATTACCGTGCATATTATGATTAATCGTTCATAAACTGTAAAATGCTTATGCCACATTAAATTAATACATACATGCTTATAAGCAAGTAATAACCCCCCCATAAAGTACGTTTACATCCTGTTATATCCACATTAAATGCTCCACAATATGAATATTGTACAGTATAATAAGTTAATGCTTGTAAACAGTAATACCATACCCACATTAGTCCATTAAATTTCGTTAGTCCTTGAACACGTGGATGTCCCCTACTACTTGTCTCTTAATCTACCATCCTCCGTGAAACCATCAACCCGCCTACTGGGCCTACCCTTCTTGCTCCGGGCCCATAAAACTTGGGTGTAGCTATTGGGAAACTATACCTGACATCTGGTTTGTACCTCAGGGCCATAAAATTAAGATCACCCACACGTTCCCCTTAAGACACCTTGATGGATTAGTGACTAATCAGCCCTTGACCAACTTAACTGTTATAACCCTGGTATTTTTTTATTTTCTGCATGCTGTGACTCAGCTAAGCCATGAAGGCATGGATGCAGTCAATTGATCTGTAGCTGGATTTATTAGCTATCATTCTCCAACCCCATAATTATCAAGCCATTGACATATTAATTAATGCTCGAGGACATGAAAAAATTTTATACTAAAATAGTACTCTAATGCATACACAGAAATAATATTTATTCTTCCCCCCTTAGGAGATTAGCACTTTGTTAATACCCATTTCCCTAAACATTAAGATGCAAATACCAATGTAGTCCTAATCTGAACTTACTAAAAACTTAGTGGACACTCAAAACTCCTAAGGCCACCGGGTTAATGTAATTGTTTAATTCAATAAACACAAAGGCCTTTTTATTTTCTGTCAGTAAAATTATACATGCAGATCTCCGTACGCTGGTGAGTTTTACCCTAATATTCAGTTGGAATAAAAGGAGTAGGTTTTAAGCTCTCAATATAACAATTGAAGCTCATAATGCCATGTTTAACCACATCCCCATGGGCTACAGCAGGGATAAAAATTAAGCTATGAACGTAAGTTTGACTTAAGTTATACTGACATAGGGTTGGTAAACATCGTGACAGCCACCGCGGTCATACGAATGACCCAAATAAATACAGTTGGGCATAACGATTGTTGAATTAAATATCCATTAAAATTAAAGTACAGCTAAGCTGTAAGAAATCCTAGCATTTATGAAAAACAATGTGGAAAGAAATTTTATGTAATTAAAACACTAAAACTATAACACAAACTGGGATTATATACCCCACTACATATAGTTGTAAACATAAATAGGTTTAAAACAAGCATATTCACCAGAGAACTAGCCACAGCTTAAAACTCAAAGGAGTTGGTAGTGCTTTATATCCATGAAGAGGAGCCTGTTCTGTAATCAATAAACCCCAAATAAGCCTCATTATTTCTTGCTAATTCAGTCTATACACCAACATCTTCAGAAAACCCTAAAAAGGCCCTCAATTAAGCCCAATTATATTATATAAAAAAGTTAGGTCGAGGTGTAACTCGGGATGAAATGGTCTACATTTTCTGGTCCAGAACATAGGAAACCTTGTCTGGAATAGACAACATAAAGGATTATTTAGCAGTAAACAAAAAATAGAGTGTTTACTTGAATAGAGCAATGAAGCACACACACACACCGCCCATCACCCTCCTCAATATTCGATGCAGATAAGTACATAACTTTTAACTACAAGAATTAAGAGGAGATAAGTCTTAACAAGCTAAGCGTACTGGATTAATAAAAGTATAGCTTAAATAAAGCATGTGACTTACGGTCAGAATACTTCAAAATACTTGAATGCTTTGAACTATTGCTAGCCTAGCCTTCCATAAACTAAATTATTCTTAATGTATAAATTAAATCATTCACCCCTAAACTAGTATAGGAGATAGAAATTTTATTACTAGAGCTATAGAAACAGTACCGCAAAGGAAAGATGAAAGATATAATTAAAGTATAACAAAGCAAAGATAAAACCTTCTACCTTTTGCATAATGGACCTACTAGAATAAATTTGACAAAAAAGTGTTTTCCCCAAGCACCGTAAAATCAAACGCGCTAACTTTAAATGGCTAACCAGAGCCAACTCGTCTATGTTGCAAAATAGTGAGATAATTTAAAGGTAGAGGTGAAAAGACTACTGAGCCTGATGATAGCTGGTTGCCCAGCCAAAGAATTTTAGTTGAACTTAAAATTTACCTAAAATATTAATAAATTAAATGTAAATTTTAATGTTAATCTAAAGAGGTACAGCTCTTCAGAATTAGGATTCAACCTTTTCTAGTGAATAAATATAATTGGCCTAAAAGCAGCCACCAATTACGAAAGCGTTCAAGCTCAACACGAGTTCAATATAAATATTATTAAAACCTCTAACAATTCCTACAAATACAGTGGGCCAATTATATTAGATGCACTAATGTTAGTATAAGTAATAAGAATAATTTCTCCTGACATAAGTGTATATCCGCCCGAATAAGTCACTGATAATTAAAATTAGCATTTAAAAAACCCCATATGAATCTTAAACCCATACAAACCAATGTTAATCCAACACAGGTATGTCACCAAAGAAAGATTTAAAAATTATAAAAGTAGAACTCCGCAAACACAAGCCCCACCTGTGTACCGAAAACATCACCTCTAGCATCACAAGTATTAGAGGCACCGCCTGCCCAGTGACTAACGTTAAATGGCCGTGGTATCCTAACCATGCAAAGGTAGCATAATCACTTGTTTCTTAATTATGGACTAGTATGAACGTCATAATGAGGGCTTAACTGTGTCTTACATTTAGCCCATGAAATTGACCTTTCCGTGAAGAAGCAGAAATTAAATTAAGACAGAAAGCCCCTATGGACCTTAAATTAACTTTCTATTAAAAACTTAAACTCACTGTAGCAGAGGTAAACAGTAACAAGGTAGAAAGAAAATTTTGGTTGGGGTGACCTCGGAGAAAAAATAATCCTCTGAAAGACCTAGACCTGGACTTACAAGTCAAAGTTAAGCTACGTCACCTTTGATCCAGAATTTCTCATCAATGGACCAAGTTACCCTAGGGATAACAGCGCAATCTCATGAAATAGTCCATATTGATAATGAGGTTTACCCTCTCGATGTTGGATCAGGACATCCAAATGGTGCAGCAGCTATTAGAGGTTCGTTTGTTCAACGATTAAAGTCCTACGTGATCTGAGTTCAGACCAGAGAAATCCATGTCAGTTTCTATCTATTTACTATTTTTCTTAGCACGAAAGGACCAGAGAAATAAGGCCAACTTTTCCCAAAGGTCCTTAATGCTTAATTAATGATTTATTTGTTCATTAAATTAGAATGCCCAAAATAAGTTCCAAGATAAGGAACTGTTAGGATGGCAGAGCTTGGATATTGCGTAAGATTTAAAACTTTATTATCAGAGGTTCATCTCCTCTTCCTAACAGCTTGTTTATTTTAAATTTACTTGTATTTATTATTCCAATTTTATTAGCAATAACCTTCTTAACCCTACTTGAACGCAAGATCCTAGGCTATATACAATTATGTAAAGGTCTTAACATTGTATGTCCATACGGTGTTTTTCAACCCTTCTCAGATGCTATAAAACTGTTCATTAAAGAGCCTATTCATCTTAGCAGCATCAAGCATATCAGTATACTCAATTTTATGATCAGGCTGAGCATCCAATTCAAAATACGCTATATTTGGAGCATTACGAGCTATAGCTCAAACCATTTCATATGAAGTAAGCCTAGCAATCATCCTCCTATCAATAATACTATTAGCTGGACCATTCTCAATATTATCCCTATCAATGTCTCAAGAATATATCTGAATAATTCTCCCATCATGACCCCTACCTATAATATGATTTATCTACACAGTAGCTGAAACAAACCGAGCTCGCTTTGACCTGACCGAAGGTGAATCTGAAGTAGTTTCAGGTTTCAACGTTGAATATGCCACAGGACCGAATGCCTTATTCTTTATGGCAGAATATATAAATATTATCCTAATAAATTCATTAACCGCTATTTTATTTTTTGGTCCAACCTACTCAACACTCAATGCAGAAATGATAACTTCAAACCTAGTTGTAAAAGTATTTTAACTTCTTCGTTTCTATGGATCGTTTTCGATATGGCCAACTTCTGCATTTTCTATGAAAACCTTCCTTCCCCTAACCCTGCTCTATGTATGCGGCACATTTCTCTACCTATATGTACAACGAGCATATCACCGCTAATATAGAAATATGTCTGACTAAAGAGTTATTTTGATAGAGTAAAATATAAAGGTTATATTCCTTTTATTTCTAGAATTATAGGACTCAAACTCAACCTAATAACTAAAAATTCTTCGTGCTACCTATTACACTAAATTCTAGTAAGGTCAGGTAATTAAAGGTCTCGGGCCCATACTCCGAAAATGTTGGTTTTAACCCCTCCCATACTAATTAATATTGTTGTATATTCACTAGTTACATTTACTGTCTTTATAGGATCCATATTATTTCTCACAACCTCACACTCAATATACATATGAATAGTAGAAATTAGCATACTAGCAATTATTCCTATAATTATTTACAACAGTAACCCACGTTCAACAGAAGCCGCCACAAAATATTTCCTAACACAAGCAACAGCATCAATAATCCTTATATATGATATCCTCAATAACCTTGATTCATCTGGACAATGAAACATAGTTGACCTAAAAGACAACCTATACCTATATATACTACCAATTGCCCTAGCCATAAAACTTGGGTTAGCCCCATTCCACCTTTGAGTATTAGAAGTTACTCAAGGCATTCAATTACTCTCTGGTATTATCCTACTAACATGACAAAAACTGGGTCCAATCTCAATTATATACCAAATTGCCAACAACCTAAATACAAACATAATATTTATAGCTATATCAGCAATTCTTATTGGGGGCTGAGGAGGTCTTAATCAGACTCAAATATGAAAAAGCCTAGCATATTCATGCATCGCTCATGTAGGATGGATAGCAGCAATAACTATCTTATAATCCTACCGCAATAACCCTTAACTTACTTACATCATACGTACAATTAACATGTTTATCTCCTTAGACTTTCTATCAGCTAATAACACTACATCTCTAACCATAGCATGAAATTCTACCCCATTAATTACTTTAATTATGCTGGTCACACATATCATTAGGAGGACTATCCCCACTAACAGGATTTCTACCTAAATGGTTTATTATTCAAGAAATAGTGTCAAACAAAAATATTATAGCAAGTATATTTATAGCCATATCAGCCATACTAAACCTTTACTTTTATCTTCGACTAATCTATTCATCTGCCCTTACATTATTTCCCCTTCCAAATAATAAATTCATATGAGGACTAAATCACAAAAGCTTAGGACCCATCCCGACTCTTCTTTTTCTATCCTCATTTTCACTCCCCCTATCCCCATTATTGTACTCAGTATTCTAGAAATTTAGGTTAACCAAACAAAGACCCCAAGTAAACACTCAAGTTTAATTTCCGTCTTTAAGGACTGCAGAACGAATAGTACATCTTCTGGATGCAAACCAATCGCTTAAGCTAAATCCTCACTAGATTGATAGCTATCAAACCTACAAAATATTAGTTAACAGCTAAATACCCTAAATCATGTGTCTTCAATCTACTTCTCTCAGCAAGAAAAAAGGCAGGAGAAGTCCCGGAAGGATTGAAGCCGCTCCTTTGAATTTGTAATTCAATACGAAATTTCACCTCAGGACTGTGATAGAAAGTGGTCTACCCTTTTAATTAGATATACAGTCTAATGCCTTACTCAGCCATTCTATCTAATTATGTTCATTAATCATTGATTATTTTCAACAAATAAAGAAATTGGAACCCTATACTTTATATTCGGAGAATGAGCAAGAAGAGTAGGTGCGGGTTTATGCATCCTCATCCGAGCTGAACTTGGTCAACCAAGCTCCATTAGGGGATGATCAAATCTACAATGTAGTTGTCACCGCCCACGCATTTGTTATAATTTTCTGTATAGTTATACCAATTATGATCGGAGGGTTTGCAAACTGATTAGTGCCATTAATGATTGGAGCACATGATACAGCATTTCCTCATATGAATAGCATAAGCAATTCTATGATCTGAAAGTTCTTGAGAAGGCACTTTTATAGTTGTTTTACTCACCTTTTCTCCTCCCCTCCTCCACCTCTGCCCCGCCCCTCCTCCATTTCTCCTCCTCCCCCTCCCCCTCCCTGCCTCCTCCTCTCCTGTTCCTCCTCTTTCTCCTCCCCACTCCCCTCGCCGCTCCTCCTTCCCCCCCCCCCCATCTTCCTCTTTTCTGTCTTTTCTCTTTTCTTTCTTTTTTCTCCAGACATTACATTTGTATTTCTACTTTAGACTCGGCCGGTTTTGAACTCTCATCAGCCTACCAACTGTGTGGCTTATCTGAATTTGCCACCCTACCTGGCTCAATTTTGTGATCTAAAAGTTCTTAAAATGACACTTTTTTAGTTCTGTTTTAGTAGAGACTTAGCTGTAGAATACAACAAAATATGATTTCATTTCCCTTTTCATTTGAAAAGTATTCTCCCCTCTTCTCTTTCTCCCCTCTGCCCCGCCCCCGCCTCTACCGCCCCTGCTTCCATCTCCTCCTCCTCCTCCTCCTCTCCACTCCTCCTTTTCTCTGTTTTCTCCCGACATTCCATGTTTGAGGCACATGTTAGCATTCATGATTAAAAACCCATGTGGTTTAGAATATGTCTTCTACCGCCTTCATCAGTCGTAGGCATGTTTGATCAGAGTCCTTGCCTTGCCATGCCTGATGGCGTGCTCCTGTTGCACACACACATGTCAGGGTATGGGCGGGGACCTAGTGCTGTGTATCTCTGTGTAAACTTGGACACTCCTTAAGCGTGCTTGACAAAAGAAGGCCACTTACCTCCAAGGATGCAGAGCACTGTCTGGTAAGTCACAGAGTGGGTTGGGTGGGCTTTAGTTTAAGGAATTGGGTTGTTAGGTGTCTGGGGTAACAGGTAAGGGTTAGAGTTCTTAGGGCTACTGTTTTCAGGATTGGTATGATTCAGATTAGTGTTCAGGTGTAGGGTTGTCAATGTTAAGGATCGGTTTAAGGTTGGGTGTTAAGAAGACTCAGGGTGTGAATTATAACTAAATTTTTAGTTTTGTTGCAGAAAAATTGATCACATTATCCCATCACATCACCACATCATGGCATGTGCTCAAATCACATCACATCCTCAGATCACACCACAGCATTATTTCACACCCACCTTACCTGAATTTGCCACCCTACCCTTTTATGATCTAAAAGTTCTTGAAAAGGCACTTTTTAAATTCTGTTTCAGTAGCAAGAGACTTACCTATACAATGGGATTTCATTCCCCTTTTAATTTGCCAACTGTATTCTCTCCTCTCCGCCTCAGACCCTTCCTCCTCTTCCTCTTCTCTGCTCCTTCTGTACTCTCCAGACGTTTTATGTTTGCGGTACGTTAGCATTCATGATTACAAACCCATGTGTTTTAGAATGTGTGTCATGCCAATCCAATGGCCTTCAGCAGTTTTGTGGGTTGTTGATCAGAGTCCTTGACCTTCCATACGTGATGGTGTGCTCCTTCTGGTCTTAACATTGGGTCACAATGGAGACTTGAAAAAATGGTCAGCTGTGCTTTCACTGTGTTCATGCACCTGCTCTGCATACACATGTGAGGGTATGGGTGGGAGATCCCGTGCTGTGTGTCTCTGTGTGAAAACTTGGACACCCCTTAAGCATGCTTGACGATAGAAGGCCACCTACCTCCAGGGATGCAGAACACTGTCTGGTAAGTCATAGAGTGGGTTGGGGTTGGGGTTTAGTTTAAGGAATTGGGTTGTTAGGTGTCTGGTGTCAGATGGAGGGTTTTCAGGCTTTAGCTGGTATGATTGAGATTAGGGTTCAGGTGTAGGGTTGTCAGTATTAAGGATAGGGTTAAGGTTGTGCGTTGTTAAGGATACTCAGGGTGTGAATTACAATTTTTAGTTATGATGCAGAAAAACATCACATCATCACATCACAGCACCACATCATGACATTCTCACACCATATCACATCATCACAGCATGTTATATCATCCCTTCACATCACGCCAACCTCACCTTAATGTGCCACCCTACCTGGCTAAATTTTATGCTCTAAAAGTTCTCAAAAAGGCACATTTTTAGTTCTGTTGTACTAGCTGCAGACTTACCTGAACAATAAAATAGAATGGGATTTCATTCCCTCCACCCCATTTTTTTTGTGCCAGTCCTGGGTCTTGAACTCGGCCTGAGCACTGTCCTTGGCTTCTTTTTGCTCTAGGCTAGCACTCATCCACTTGAGCCACAGCACCACTTCTGGCCATTTTCTGTATATGTGGTACTGGGGAATCGAACTCAGGGCCTCATGTATACAAGGCAAGCACTCTTGCCACTAGGCCATATCCCTAGTCCCTCATTCCCCTTTTCATTTGAAAACTTTCTCTCCTTCTCCTCTACTTCTCTCCACCTCCGCCCCGCCCCCTCCTCCATTTCTTCTTTTCCTCCTCCCCCTATCTTCTGCCTCCCCTTCTCCTCCTCCTCTTCCTCCTTCCCCCTCCTCTGTGCTTCCTGCCATTCTCGTTTTCTGTGTCTTCTCATTACTTTCTTTTTTCTCCAGTCATTGCATTTGTATTTCTACATTAAACCCAGCCAGTTTTGATCTCTCAATCTTCTTGCCTCAGTCTACTAACTGTGGGGCTTAACTGAAATTGCAACCCTACCTGGCTCAATTTTATGACCTAAAAGTTCTTGAAATAGCACTTTTTTTGTTCTGTTTTAGTATCTAGAGACACCTGAAGAATAAAATCGATTGGGATTTCATTACCCTTTTCATATGAAAACTTTGTCTTCTTAAGGTATTTGTTTTTTAGGTGTCTTGGGTTAAGAGTTCTTAGAGCTACTGTTTTCAGGGTTATGATTGAGATTAGGGTTTTGGTGTATGTTTGTTGATGTTAAGGATAGCGTTAAGTTGTGTGTTGTTTAGGATACTCAGGGTGTGAATTACAATTAAGTTTTTAGTTATGCTGCCAAAAGATATATCACATCACCCCACCACGTCATCACATCATGTCACATTATCACATCACATCACCGCAGCCTTATCTGAATGTGCCACCCTACCTGGCTCAGTGTTATGATCTAAAAGCTCTTGAAAATGCACTTTTTAGTTCTGTTTTAGTAGCTACATACTTACCTGTATAATGAAACAGAATTGGATTTAATTCCCCTTTTCATTTGAAAACTGTATTCTCTCTTCTTCTCCTTCTCTTCTCCTTTCCTTTTGTCCTTTCCCCTCCCCTCCGTCTCTCCTTTCCTTCTCTTCTGTTTTCTCTCTTCTGTTTTCTCCATACATTATATGTCTGAGGTACTTGTTAGTTTGAATGATTCCAAACCCATATGTTTTAGAATGTGTGTCAGGCCACTCCGATGGCCTTCAGCAGTTATGGGGTTGCTTGATCAGAGTGCCTGACCTAGTATGTTTGATGTTGCGCTCCCGCTGTACACAACTTTGGGTGACAATGGAGACCTGAGTAAATTGTCAGCTGTGCTTTTACTGTGTTCACGCACCTGCTATGCCTACAAACGAGAGGGTATGGGTGGGGGATCGAGTGCTGTTTATCTCTATTTGTAAATTTTGACACACCTTAAGCATGCTTGACAAAAGAAGGCCACCTACCTACAAGGATGTAGAACACTGTTAAGTCACGGAGTGTATTGGGGTTGGGGTTTTCTGTAAGGAATTGGGTTGTTAGGTGTCTGGGGTTAGAGGTAGGGGTTTCAGGTCTTAGGGTTACTCTTTTCAGGATTGGTATGATTGAGATTAGGGTTCAGGTGTAGGGCTGTTGATGTTAAGGATAGTGTTAAGGTTGCGTGTTGTTAAGGATACTCGTGAATTACAATTTTTATTCATGTTGCTGTAAATTAGATTACATATGTCACGTCACACCATCACATCATTTCACAACTTCCACTCATCACAACAACACATCACTTCTCATCATACCTTCTCATATCACAGCACGTCACATCCTCACATTACATCAGATATCATGTCCTCTCATCACATCATTTCACCTCAGATCACATCGTGTCACACCATCACTTCATTTCAATAGATCAAGTCACATCATCACATCACATCCCCAAGCCACAGTACTCCCTCACATCATATGACATCACATAACATCGTCATATGTCACATCTCAACATCACACTATCACATCACATCCTCAAATCATGTCACAACACATCACATAACAGTATAATACGTCACATCTTCATAATATACTATCATATATATATATATATATATATATATATATATATATATATATATATATATATATTTTGGCCAGTCCTGGGCCTTGGACTCAGGGCCTGAGCAATGTCCCTGGCTTCTTTTTGCTCAAGGCGAGCACTCCGCCACTTGAGCCACAGCGCCGCTTCTGGCCGTTTTCTGTATATGTGGTGCTGGGGAATCGAACCTAGGGCCTCGTGTATCCGAGGCAGGCACTCTTGCCACTAGGCTATATCCCCAGCCCACACTATCATATCTTGTCACCTCACATCACACCATCACTTCAGGTCACATCATATCCTCCATCATCATAATACATCACATCATTCCCCTTGTCACTTGAAAACTGCCTCTGTGTGGCTGGGGAAGAGGCCAGGGACGGTGCTCAGGCCCTGAGTCCAAGGCCCAGGACTGGCAAAAAAAAAACACAAAACAAAACAAAACAAAACAAACTGCCTCTGTGCTCTCTGCTCCCTCCTCCCCTCCCCTGCTCTCCCATTCAGCTCCCTTCCTCTCCCCGTCTCCTCTCTCTCCTCTTCCCCCCTCCTCCCCTCTCCCCCCTTCTCCATTCCTCCTCTTCCTCCTCTCCCATCCTTTTCTATCCTCTCTCTTTATTTTCTTTTTCCTCCATGCGATGCATTTCTACATTAGACCGGGGGTGGGGTCTGAATTATTAATCTTCCTGCCTCTGCCTACCAACTGTGGAGCTTACCTGAATTTGCCACCCTACCTGGCTCAAATTTTGATTTAAAAGTTCTTGAAAAGCCAGTTTTTTAGTTATGTTTCAGTAGCAAGAAACTTATAGAATAAAATAGAATGTGATTTCATTCCCCGTTTCATTTGGAAACTGTATTCTCTCCTCTCCACCTTCTACTCCTTTTCACCTTCCTCCTCTCTGCTCGTTCTCTTCTCTCTTTTCTTCAGATGTTTTATGCTGTGGTACATGTTTGCATTCGTGATTCCAAGTCCGTGTGGTTCATAATGTGTGTCAGGCCAATCCAATGGCCATCAGCAGTTGTGGACTTGTGGGTGTTGTTGGTCAGAGTCTTTGACGTACCATCCCTGATGGTGTGCTCCTGCTGTGCCTAACTTTGGGTGACAATGTAGACTTGAAAAAATGGTCAGCTGTGCTTTCACTGTGTTCATGTACCTGCTATGCCCACACATGTTGGGGTGGGGGAATCAAGTGGTTTGTATCTGTGTGTGTAAACTTGGACACTCCTTAAGCATGCTTGAGAGAAGAAGGTCACCTACCTCCAGGGATACAGAACACTGTCTAGTAAGTCATGGAGTGGGTTGGGGTTTTCTGGGTTGTTATCATTGAGATTAGGGTTCAGGTATGGGGTTGTCGATGTTAAGGATAGGGTTTAGGTTGGGTGGGGGATTGAGTGCTATGTATCGGTGTGTAAACTTGGAAACCTCTTAAGCGTTTTGGAGTTCTTAGGCATACTGTTTTCAGGGTTGGTATGATTGAGATTAGGGATCAGGTGTAGGGTTGTTGATATTAAGGATAGGGTTAAGGTTTGGTGTTAAGGATACTGAGGTTTGAATTACAATAAAGTTTTTGGTTATGCTTCAGAAAGATCACATCATCCCGTCACCTGACCACATAACATTTTCATATCACATCACATCCTCAGATCATGCCACATCATCACATCACGTCAACCTTACCTAAATGTACTACCCTACTTGGTTCAATTTTATGATCTAAAATTTAGTTCTTGAAAAGGCAGTTCTTTAGTTCTTTCTTAGTTGCAAGAGACCTATAGAATAAAATAGTATGGGATTTCATGCCCCTTTTCATTTGAAAACTTTATTCTCTCTCCTTTTCCTTCTCTTCTCCTGTCCTTTTCTCCTATCCTCCCCTCCCCCTCTCGTCTCCTACTCTGTTTTGTCCAGACATTTTATGTTTGAGGTATATGTTAGTATTCATGATTACAAACAGAATGTTTCACATTGTTTGTCAGGCCACTTCAATGGCCTTCAGCTGTTGTGGGGTTGTTTGATTAGAGTGCTTGACTTACCATGTTTGATGGTGTGCTCCCGCTGTACCTAACTTTGGCTGACAATGGAGATTTCAGTAAATGGTTAGCTGTGCTTTCACTGTGTTCATGTACCTGCTATGCCCACACATGTTAGGGTATGGGTGGGGGAATCAAGTGCTTTGTATCTGTGTGTGTAAACTTGGACACTCCTTAAGCATGCTTGAGAGAAGAAGGTCACCTACCTCCAGGGATACAGAACACTGTGTAGTAAGTCATGGAGTGGGTTGGGGTTTTCTGGGTTGTTATCATTGAGATTAGGGTTCAGGTATGGGGTTGTCGATGTTAAGGATAGGGTTTAGGTTGGGTGTTATTAAGGATACTCGGTGGAATTACAGTTTTTGGCTATGCTTTAGAAAATTAGATTAAATTTTCACATCACATCATCACATCACCACACACGCATCGCCTCACAACACATTATAACATCATATAATTACACATGTCACATAATCACACCACATTATCACATCACACCATCACTTCACATAACCAGATCAGGTCACATCATCAAGTCTTGTCACCAAGTCACAGGACTCCATCACATCATCATGACATCACATCACGTCATATCAAGTCACATCTTCACAACACATCCTTACATCACGTGACACCATAACACATCACATTCCCCTTTTCACTTGAAAACTCCGTCTTTCCTGTGAGCTCCTTCCCTACCTCCCCTGCTCTCCCATTCCCCTCCCTTCCTCTACCCCTCTCCTCCCTCTCCTCCGTTTCTCCTCCTTCTCCCCCTCCCTTCCCATCCTTCTCCTTTCTGTCTTTTCTCTTTTCTCTAGACATTGTATTTCTACATTAGACTAGGCCCCTCAATGTTCTTGTCCCAGCCTACCAACTCTGGGGCTTACCTGAATTTGCCACCTTGCCTGGCTCAATTTTATTCTCTAAAAGGTAGTGAAAATGCGCTTTTTTAGTCCTGTTTTAGTACCAAGCCTTAACTAGAAGATGGAAATAGAATGGGATTTCATTCCCCATTTCATTTGAAAACTTTATTCTCTCCTCTCCTCTCTGCTGCCGTTACCCCCTCATCTGCCCCCGCCCCCTTCACCCCCACCTCCTCCACTTCCTCCCCTCCCCTCCTCTGTCTTGTTTTCTGCAGACATTTTATGTTTGCGTTATATGTTACCATTCATGGTTTAGAGTGTGTGTAAAGCCACTCCGATGGCCTTCAGCTGTTGTGAGGTGGTTTGATCAGAGTCCTTGATCTACAATATCTGATGGTGTGTTCCCGCTGCGCCTAAGTTTGGGTGATAATGGAGACTTGAATAAATAGTCATCTTTGTTTTCACTGTGTTCATGCTCCTGCTCTGCACACACATCTGAGGGTATGGGTGGGGGATCAAGTGCTGTGTGTCTGTGTGTAAACTTGGACACCCCTTAAGCATGTTTGACAAAACAAGGCCACCTCCCTCCAGGATGCAGAACACTAATAAGCATTGGAGTGGATTGGGCTTTAGTGTAAGGAATTTTGTTGTTAGGTGTGTGGTGTGTTCTTAGGACTACTGTTTCCAGGTTTAGTATGATTGAGATTAGGGTTCAGGTGTAGGATTGTCGATATTAAGGATAGGGTTAAGGTTGGGTGATGTTTAGGATACTCAGGGTGTGAATTACAATTTTTATTCATGCTGCAGAATATTAGATTATATCCTCATATCATGTCAATTCATCACATCATTTTATATCCTCCATCATTTCAACACATCATTTCTCATAATTGTTTTTCATATCACATGTCACACCCTCACATTACATCATATCATTCCACATCATCCCCACACATCATCGTATCACGTCCCATCACAACACATCAAACCATCACATCACGTCAACAAGCAACAGGACTCGCTCACATCATATGACATCACATCACATCTTCATATAAAGTCACATCTTCACATCATACTATTACATCCTCAAATCATGTCACAATTCATCACGTCTCAATATATCACGTCACATCGTCACATCACATCATCATATCTTGTCACATAATATCACACCATCCCACAGGTCACATCATTACATAAATCACAATACATCACATCATTCCCCTTGTCACTTGAAAGCTGCCTCTGTCCTCTCTGCTCCCTCCTCCCCTCCCCTGCTCTCCAATTCCCCTCCCTTCTTCTCCCCATCTCCTCTCCCTCCTCAATTCTCCTCTTCCTCCTTCATTCCTCCTCTTCCTCCTATTGTCTCAGCTTTCTCTTTTCTCTTTCTTTTCTTTTTCCTCTAGACATTGTATTTCTACATTAGACCCAGGTGGGTTCTGTACTCTCAATCTTCCTGCCTACCAACTGTGGAGCTTACCTGAATTTGCCACCCTACCTTGCTCAATTTGTGATTCAAAAGTTCTTGAAAAGGCGCTTTTTAAGTTCTGTTTTAGTAGTTAGAGACTTAGCTGTAGAATACAAGAAAATGTGATTTCATTTCCCTTTTCATTTGAAAGGTATTCTCCCCTCTTCTCCTTCTCCTCTCCTCCCCGCCCCCGCCTCTACGGCCCCTGCTTCCGTCTCCTCCTCCTCTCCTCTACTTTCTCCGGACATTCTATGTTTATTCTATAGAATAAAATAGAATGTGATTTCATTCCCCTTTTCATTTGGAAACTGTATTTTCTCCTCCCCGCCTCTCACCCCTTATCCTCTTCCTTCCCTCTGCTCCTTCTCTTCTGTCTTTTCTCCAGATGTTTTATGCTTGTGGTATATGTTTGCATTCATGATTCCAAGTCCGTGTGGTTCATAATGTGTGTCAGGCCAATCCGATGGCCATCAGCATTTGTGGATTTGGGGGGGGTTGTTGATCAGAATCTTTGACTTACTATTTCTGATGGTGTGCTCCTGCCGCGCCTAACTTTGGGTGACAGTGGAGACTTGAATAAATGGTCAGCTGTGCTTTCACTGTGTTCATGCACCTGCTCTGCATAGACATGTTAGAGTATGGTTTGGGGATTGAGTGCTATGTATCTGTGTGTAAACTTGGAAACCCATTAAGCATGTTTGACAAAACAAGGCCACCTACATCCAAGGATGTAGAACACTGTTAAGCAATGGAGTGGGTTTGGTTTTAGTTTAAGTACTTGGGTTAGTGTCTGGGGTTAGAGGTAATGGTTGGCATTCCTAGGACTACTTTTTTCAGGGTTGGCATGATTGATATGAGTGTTTTGGTGTAGGATTGTTGATATTAAGGATAGGGTTAAGGTTTGGTGTTGTTAAGGATACTCAGGTGTGAATTACAATTAAGTTTTTGGTTATGCTGCAGAAAGATCACATCATCCCATCACCTGACCACATAACATATCACCTCACATACTCAGATCACGCCACATCATCACATCACGTCTACATTACCTGAATGAGCTGCCCTACTTTGTTTAATTTTATGACCTAAAATTTAGTTCTTGAAAAGGCATTTCTTTAGTTCTGTTTTAGTAGCAAGAGACCTATAGAATAAAATAGTATGGGATTTTATGCCCCTTTTCATTTGGAAACTTTATTGTCTCTTCTCCTATTTTCCTGTCATTTTATCCTATCCTCCCTTCCAAACGTGTATGGTTCACAATGTTAGGCCAATTCGATGGCCTTCAGCTGTTGTGGGGTTGCTTGATCAGAGTGCTTGACTTACCATGTTTGATGGTGTGCTCTCGCTGTACCTATGTTTGGCTGACAATGGAGATTTCAGTAAATGGTCAGTTGTGCTTTTACTGTGTTCATGTCCCTGCTATGCCCACACATGTTAGGTTATGGGTGGGGGATCCAGTGCTTTGTATCTGTGTGTGTAAACTTGGACACTCCTTAAGCATGCTTGAGAGAAGAAGGCCACCTACCTCCAGGGATACAGAACACTGTCTAGTAAGTCATGGAGTGTGTTGGGGTTTTCAGGGTTGGTATGATTGAGATTAGGGTTCAGGTATGGGGTTGTCAATGTTAGGGATAGGGTTTAGGTTGGGTGTTATTAAGGATACTCAGTGGAATTACAAGTTTTAGTTATGCTGCAGTAAATTAGATTACATCCTCACATCACATCATCACATCACCACACAACGCATCACCTTACAACACATTATTATATAATTACACATGTCACATAATCACACCACATTATCACATCACGCCATCACATCACATAACCAGATCAGGTCACATCATCAAGTCATGTCACCAACTCTCAGGACTCCATCACATCATCATGACATCCCACATATGAAGTCAGGTCTTCACAACACATCCTTACATCACTTGACATAATCAGAACACATCATATTCCCTTTTTCACTTGAAAACTGCCTTTCTCCTATCATTTCCTTACCTCCCCTGCTCTCACATTCCCCTCCCTTTTTCTACCCCTCTCCTCCCCCTCCTCCATCTCTTCTTCTCCTCCCCCTCCCTTCCCATCTTTCTCTTTTCTGTCTTTTCTCTTTTCTTTTTCCTGTAGACATTGTATTTGTACATTATACCAGGCTTCTCAATCTTCCTGCCTCAGCTTACCAAGTCTGTGCCTTACCTGAATTTGCCACCTGCCTGGCTTAATTTTATTATCTAAAAGGTCATGAAATGGCGCTTTTTTAGTTCTGTTTTAGTACCAAGACTTAACTGGAAGAATGAAATAAAATGGGCTTTCGTTTCCCATTTCATTTGAAAACTTCATTGTCTCCTCTTTGCTGCTGCTCCCTCCTCATCTGACCCGCCCCCTTCACCCCACCTCCTCCACTTCCTCCCCTCCCCTCCTTCTCTTGTCTTGTTTTTTTCCAGACATTTTATGTTTGAGTTACATGTTAGCATTCATGGTTTAGAGTGTGTGAAGCCACTCCGATCGCCATCAGCTATTGTGAGGTTGATCCGAGTCCTTGATCTACTATATCTTATGGTGTGTGCCTGCTTCGCCTATGTTTGTGTGATAATGGAGACTTGAATAAATGGTCATCTGTGTTTTCACTGTGTTCATGCACCTGCTGTGCACACACATGTGAGGGTATGTGGGGGATCGAGTGCTGTATGTTTGTGTAAACATGGACACCCCTTAAGCTTGTTTGACAAAACAAGGACACCTTCCTCCAGGATGTAGAACACTGGTAAGCAATGGAGTGGGTTGGGCTTTAGTTTAAGGAATTGGGTTGTTCGTTGTGTGGTGTGTTCTTAGGATTACTGTTTTCAGGTTTGGTATGATTGAGATTAGGGTCAGGTGTAGGATTGTCGATATTAAGGATTGGGTTAAGGTTGGGTGTTGTTAAGGATACTCAGGGTGTGAATTACAATTTTTATTCATGCTGCAGAATATTAGATTACATCCTCATATTATGTTACATCATCACATCATTTCACATCCTTCATCACATCAAGACATCATTTCTCATCTTTGTTTTTCATATCACAATACGTCTCATCCTCCTATTACATCATATCATTACATATCATCCCCACACATCATCATACCACGCCACACTACGGCACATCACATCATCACATCATGTCATCAAGCCGCAGGACTTCCTCACATCACATCTTCATATAAAGTCACATGTTTACATCACACTATCACATCCTCAAATCATGTCATATCACATCAAATCTCAATATATCACGTCTCATCGTCAAATCACACCATCATATCTTGCCGTGTAATATCACATCATCCCACAGGTCATCACAATCATACAACATCATCCTCCTTCATTTCATCAATCACAATACATCACATCATTCCCCTTGTCACTTGAAAACTGACTCTGTCCTCTCTGCTCCCTAGTCCCCTCCCCTGCTATCCCATTCCCCTTCCTTCCTCTCCCCATCTCCTTTCCCTCCTCTTCCCCCTCCTCGCCCTCCTTCATTCTCCTTCCTTCTCCATTCCTCCTCTTCCTATTTTTTTCTCTTTACTATCTTTTCTCTTTCTTTTCTATTTCCTCTAGACATTGTATTTCTACATTAGATCCAAGGGGGTTCTGTACTCTCAATCTTCCTGCCTCTGCCTACCAACTGTGGAGCTTACCTGAATTTGCCTCCCTACCTGGCTCAATTTATGATTTAAAAGTTGTAGAAAAGGCACTTTTTTTGTTCTGTTTCAGTAGCAAGAGACCTATAGAATAATATAGTATGGATTTCATGCCCCTTTTCATTTGAAAACTTTATTCTCTCTCCACTTTTCCTGTCCTTTTCTCCTATCCTCCCCTCCCCCTCTCCTCTCCTTTCCTCTGTTTTGTCCAGACTTTTTATGTTTGACGTCCATGTTAGTATTCATGATTCCAAACAGTATGGTTCACAATGTTTGTCAGGGCACTTGGATGGCCTTCAGCTGTTGTGGGGTTGCTTGATTAGAGTGCTTGACTTACCATGTTTGATGGTGTGCTCCCGCTGTAACTAACTTTGGCTGACAATGGAGATTTCAGTAAATGGTCAATTGTGCTTTTACTGTGTTCATGTACCTGCTATGCCCACACATATGAGGGTATGGGTGGGGGATCAAGTTGTTTGTATCTGTGTGTGTAAACTTGGACACTCCTTAAGCATGCTTGAGAGAAGGCCACCTACCTCCAGGGATACAGAACACTGTCTAGTAAGTCATGGAGTGGGTTGGGGTTTTCAGGGTTGTTATGATTGAGATTAGGGTTCAGGTATGGGGTTGTCGATGTTTAGGATAGGGTTTAGGTTGGGTGTTATTAAGGATACTCAGTGGAATTACAAGTTTTAGTTATGCTGCAGAGAATTAGATTACATCCTCACATCACATCATCACATCACCACATCAATGCATCACCTCCCAACACAATATCACATCACATAATTACATATGTCACATAATCACACCACATTCACATCACACCATCACTTCACATAACCAGATCATGTAACATCATCAAGTCATGTCACCAATTCACAGGACTCCATCACATCATCATGACATCACATCATTACAAGTTACATTTTCACAACACATCCTTACATCACGTGACATCATGAGAACACATCACATTCCCTTTTCACTTTAAAACTGCCTCTTTCCTATGAGTTCCTTACTGCCCCTACTTCCCCTGCTCTCCCATTCCCCTTTCTTCATCTACCCTTCTTCTCCCCCTCTTCAGTCTCTCCTCCTCCTACCCCTCCCTTCCCATCCTTCTCTTTTCTGTCTTTTCTCTTTTCTTTTTCCTCCAGACATTATATTTCTACATTAGACCAGGCCTGTCAATCTTCCTGCCTCAGCCTACCAACTCTGGGGCTTACCTGAATTTGCCAACTTGCCTGGGTCAATTTTATTATCTAAAAGGTCCTGAAATGGCGCTTTTTTAGTTGTTTCAGTACCAAGACTTAACCGGAAGAATGAAATAGAATGGGATTTCATTCCCCATTTCATTTGAAAACTTCATTCTCTCCTCTCCACTCTGCTGCCGTTCCCTCCTCATCTGCCCCCACCCCCTTCACCCCTACCTCCTCCACTTCCTCCGCTCCCCTCCTTCTCTTGTCTTGTTTACTCCAGACCTTTTATGTTTGAGTTACATGTTACCACTCATGGTATAGTGTGTGAAGCCACTCCGATGGCTTTCAGCTGTTGTGAGGTTGTTTGATCCGAGTCCTTGATCTACTATATGTGATGGTGTTTTCCTGCTGCGCGTAAGTTTGGGTCATAATGGAGACTTGAATAAGCGGTATGCTTTGTTTTCACTGTGTTCATGCACGTGCTGTGCATACACATGTGGGGGTATGGGTGGGGGATCGAGTGCTGTGTGTCTGTGTGTAAATTTGACACCCCTTAAGCATGTTTGACAAAACAAGGCCACTTCCCTCCAGAATGCAGAACACTGGTAAGCAATGGAGTGGGTTGGGCTTTCGGAATTGTGTTGTTAGGTGGCTGTGGTGTTCTTAGGAGTATTGTTTTCAGGTTTGGTATGATTGAGATTAGGGTTCAGGTGTAGGATTGTCAGTATTAAGTATTGTGTTAAGGTTGGGTGTTGTTAAGGATACCCAGGGTGTGAATTACAATTTTTATTCATGCTGCAGAATATTAGATTACATCCTCATACATGTCACATCACATCATTTCATATCCTCCATCACATCAAGACATCATTTCTTATCTTTTTCATATCAC
The DNA here is from genome assembly GCF_023159225.1 of Perognathus longimembris pacificus. Lineage (NCBI taxonomy): Eukaryota > Metazoa > Chordata > Mammalia > Rodentia > Heteromyidae > Perognathus > Perognathus longimembris. The sequence continues at coordinate 401,182 of NW_025960975.1, forward strand.
AATACTTCACATCCTCCCATTACATCATATCGTTCCACATCATCCCCACACATCATATCACATCACATCACATCACACCATCACATCACGTCAACAAGCCACAGGACTCCCTCACATCATGTGACATCACATCACATCTTCATATAAAGTCACATCTTCACATCACACTATCACAACGTGAAATCATGTCACATCACATCACATCTCAATAACATCACTTTACATCGTCACATCACACCATCATATCTTGTCATATAATATCACACCATCCCACAGGTCATCATAATCATTCCACATCATCCCACATCATAACAATCACAATACATCACATCATTCCCATTGTGGACTTGAAAAATGCCTCTGTCCTCCCTGCTCCCTCGTCCCCTCCCCTGCTCTCCCATTCTCCTCACTTCCTCTCCCATCTCCTGTCCCTCCTCTTTTCCCCTTCTCCTCCTCCTTCGTTATCCTCTTCCTCCTCCATTCATCCTCTTCATTCTATTGTTCCATCTTTCTCTTTTCTACCTTTTTCTTTTATTTTTCCTCTAGGCAATTGTATTTCTACATTAGATCCAGGGGGGTTCTCTACTTTCAATCTTCCTGCCTCTGCCTACCAACTGTGGAGCTTACCCTGAATTTGCCACCCTATCTGGCTCAAATTATGATTTAAAAGTTCTTAAATAGGCATTTTTTTAGTTCTGTTTCAGTAGTAAGAGACTTACCTATAGAAATAAAATAGAATGTGATTTAATTCCCATTTTCATTTGGTAACTGTTTCCTCTCCACCTCTGACTCCTTTTCTTCTTCCTCAACTCAGCTCCTTCTCTATTCTCCACATGTTTTATGCTTGTGGTACATGTTTGCATTCATGATTCTAAGTCCGTGTGGGTTTGAATGTGTGTCAGGCCAATCTGATGGCCATCAACATTTGTGTAGTTGTGGTGGTTGTTGATCACTGTCCTTGACGTACCATGCCTGATGGTGTGCTCCTGCTTCGCCTAACTTTGGGTGACAATGGTGACTTGAGAAAAATGTTCAGTTGTGCATTCACTGTGTTCAATGCACCTGTTCTTCATACAAAAGTGTAGGGTATGGTGGGGGCATCGAGTGCTATGTAACTGTGTGTAAACTTGGAAACGCCTTAAGCATGTTTGACAAAGCAAGGCCATCTACTTCCAAGGATGCAGAAGTGGGTTTGGTTTTAGTTTAAGTACTTGGGTTGTTAGGTGTCTGTGGTCAGAGGTAACGGAGTTCTTAGGCATACTGTTTTCAGGGTTGGTATGACTGAGATTAGGGTTCAGGTGTAGGGTTGTTGATATTAAGGATATGGTTAAGGTTTGATGTTGTTAAGGATACTCAGGTGTGAATTACAATTAAGTTTTTGGTTTATGCTGCAGGAAAGATCACATCATCCCGTCACCTGTGCACATAACAATCCTCATATCACATCATATCCTCAGATCACACCACATCATCACATCATGCCAACTGTACCTAAATGTGCTACCCTACTTGGTTCAATTTTATGATAAAAAATTTAGTTCTTGAAAAGGCGCTCGTTTAGTTCTGTTTTAGTAGCAAGAGACCTATAGAATAGTTGGGATTTCATGCCCCTTTTCATTTGAAAACTTTATTCTCTCTCCTTTTTCTTTCTCCTCCTGTCCTTTTCTCCTATCCTCCCTTCCCCGTCTCCTCTCCTCTACTCTCTTTTGTCCAGACATTTTACGTTTGAGGTACATGTTAGTATTCACGAGTCCAAACAGAATGGTTCACAATGTTTGTCAGGCCACTTGATGGCCTTCAGCTGCTGTGGGGTTGCTTGATTAGAGTGCTTGACTTACCGTGTCTGATTTTGTGCTCCCGCTGTACCTAACTTTGGCTGACAATGGAGATTTCAGTAAATTGTCAGGTGTGCTTTCACTGTGTTCATGTACCAGCTATGCCCACAGATGTGAGGGTATTGGTGGGGGCTCAAGTGCTTTGGTATCTCTGTGTGTAAACTTGGACACTCCTTAAGCATGCTTGAGAGAAGAAGGCCACCTACCTCCAGTGGTGCAGAACACTAGTAAGTCATGGAGTAGGTCGGGGTTTTCAGGTTTGTTATGATTGAGATTAGGGTTCAGGTATGGGGTTGTCGATGTTTAGGATAGGGTTTTAGGTTGGGTGTTATTAAGGATACTCGGTGGAATTACCAGTTTTAGTTTGATGCAGAAAATTATATTACATCCTCACATCACATCACATCACAACGCATCGCCTCACAACACATCATCACATCACATTAGAACATATTACATATATCACAGAATCACACCACATTATCACATCACACCATCACTTCACATAACCAGATCATGTAACATCAAGTCATGTTACCAACTCTCAGGAGTCCATCACATCACATCGTATGAAGTCACATCTTCACACCACATACTTACATCACGTGACATCAGAACACATCACATTCCCTTTTTCACTTGAAAACTGCCTCTCTTATCAGCTTCTCCCTACCTGCCTGCTCTCCCATTCCCGTCCCTTCCTCTACCCCTCTCCTCCTCCTCCCCCTCCCTTCTTATCCTTTTCTGTCTATTTTCTTTCTTTTTTTCCCTCTAGACATTGTATTTCTACAATAGACCAGACTCTCAATCTTCCTGCCTCAGCCTACCAACCTGGGGCTTACCTGAATTTGCCACTTTTCTTGGCTGAATTTTCTTACCTAAAAGTTCCTGAAAAGGCAGTTTTTAGTTCTGTTTCAGTACCAAGACTTACCTGTAGAATGAGACAGAATGGGATTTCATTTGAAAAGTTTATTCTCTCCTGTCCTCTCTGCCGCCGCTCCTCCCTTATCTGCCCTGACCTCTTCACCCCCGCCTCCTCCACTTCCTCCCCTCTTTCTCTTGTCTCTTCTCCAGACATTTTATGTTTGAGTTACATGTTAGAGTTCATGGTTTAGAGTGTGTGAATCCACTCCGATTTCCCTCAGCTGTTGTTAGGTTGTTTGATCTGAGTCCTTGACCTACAATATCTGATGGTGTGTTCCCGCTGCGCTTAAGTTTGGGTGATAATGGAGACTTGAATAAACGGTCATCTGTGTTTTCACTGTGTTCATGCACCTGCTCTGCACACAAATGTGAGGGTATGGGTGGGGGTCGAGTGCTGTGTGTCTGTGTAAAGTTGTGCACACCTTAAGCATGTTTGACAAAACAAGGCCACCTTCCTCCAGGATGCAGAACACTGGTAAGTAATGGAGTGGGTTGGGCTTTAGTTTAAGGAATTGTGTTGTTAGGTGTCTGGGGTGGTCTTAGGAGTACTGTTTTCAGGTTTGTTATGATTGAGATTAGGGTTCAGGTGTAGGATTGTCAATATTAAGAATAGGGTTAAGGTTGGCTGTTAAGAATACTCAGGGTACAATTAAGGATATAATTCCTGTTAATGCTGCAGAATGTTAGATTACATCCTCATATCATGTCACATCATCACATTTCACAACCTCCATCACATCAACACGACAACATGGAATGGGTTTGGTTGTGCTTTAGGTTAACGAATTGGGTTGTTAGGTCTCTGTGGTTAGAGGTCAGGGTTTCTGTTCTTAGGGCTACTTTTTTCAGTGTTGGTATGATTGTGATTATGGTTCAGGTATGGGGTTGTCGATATTAAGGCTATGGTTAAGGCGTTAAGGATACTTGGTGTGAATTACAATTTTTATGCTTCAGAAAATGAGATTACATCCTCACTTCACATCATCACATCGCATCATTGCATTACATTACATCACATCCTCACATAATTATAGTTGTTACATCATCACATCACATATCA
>NW_025960976.1:0-28982 GCF_023159225.1 Perognathus longimembris pacificus
GGATTGTGGTGAGGGAACAGAGAAAAAAGCTCATTTAGGACCTGCACTTCCGATGGGGGTAGGCAGCTGTATATCAGGGAGTAAACCTTCTGAGAATAAAAACAGCTGGAGATGTTAAGGTAATTACACAGGGGAAAGGATAATGTACTGGGAACTCCTCAGAAGAATCTGATTTGTGGTGAGGGGAGAGAGATAAAAGCTCATTTAGGAACGACATGAACATGCTGCGTAGGTAGCTGTTTATCAGTAAATATCTCCACTGAGATTAAGAAAAGCAGTAGCTTAATGAATTAAGTACTTCCTGGTATGGTTACTGTACTGGTAACTCCCCAAAAGGATCTGGATTGTGGTGAGGGAACAGAGAAAAAAGCTCATTAAGGACCTGCACTTACGAAGGGGTTAGGCAGCTGTATATCAGGGAGTAAACCTTCTGATAATGGAAAGAGCTTTAGCTTGTTAAGGTAATTACACAGAGGATAGGATAATGTACTGGGAACTCCTCAGAAGAATCTGATTTGTGTTGAGGGGAGAGAGATAAAAGCTCATTTAAGAACGACATGTACATGCTCCGTAGGTAGCTGTTCATCAGTAAAAATCTTCAAGGAATTAAGAAAAGCAGTAGCTTAATAAATTAAGTACTTCCTGGTATGGATACTGTACTGGTAACTCCCCAAAAGAATCGGGATTGTGGTGAGGGAACAGAGAAAAAAGCTCATTTAGGACCTGCACTTACGAAGGGCGTAGGCAGCTGTATATCATGGAGTATCCCTTCTGAGAATAAAAACAGCTGGATCTTGTTAAGGTAATTACACAGGGGAAAGGATAATGTACTGGGAACTCCTCAGAAGAATCTGATTCGTGGTGAGGGGAGAGAGATAAAAGCTCATTTTGGAACAACATGAACATGCTGCGTAGGTAGCTGTTTATCAGTAAGTATCTCCACAGAGATTAAGAAAAGCAGTAGCTTAATAAATGAAGTACTTCCTGGTATGGATACTGTACTGGTAACTCCCCAAAAGAATCTGGATTGTGGTGAGGGAACAGAGAAAAAAGCTCATTTAGGGACGACATGAAAATCCTGCGTAGGTAGCTGTTTATCAGTAAATATCTCCACGGAGATTAAGAAAAGCAGTAGCTTAATAAAATAAGTACTTCCTGGTATGGATACTGTACTGGTAACTCCCCAAAAGAATCTGGATTGTGGTGAGGGAACAGAGAAAAAAGCTCATTTAGGACCTGCACTTACGAAGGGGGTAGGCAGCTGTATATCAGGGAGTAAACCTTCTGAGAATAAAAACAGCTGTAGCTTGTTAAGGTAATTACACAGGGGAAAGGATAATGTACTGGGAACTCCTCAGAAGAATCTATTTTGTGGTGAGGCGAGAGAGATAAAAGCTCATTTAGGAACGACATGAACATGCTGCGTAGGTAGCTGTTTCTCAGGAAATATATCCACTGAGATTAAGAAAAGCAGTAGCTTAATAAATTAAATAATTCGTGGTATGGTTACTGTAGTGGTAACTCCCCAAAAGAATCTTGATTGTGGTGAGGGAACAGAGAAAAAAGCTCATTTAGGACCTGCACTTACGAAGGGGGTAGGCAGCTGTATATCAGGGAGTAAACCTTCTGAGAATAAAAACAGCTGGAGCTTGTTAAGGTAATTACACAGGGGAAAGGATAATGTACTGGGAACTCCTCAGAAGAATCTGATTTGTGGTCAGGGGAGAGAGATAAAAGCTCATTTATGAACGAGAAGAACATGCTGCGTACGTAGCTGTTTATCAGTAAATATCTCCACTGAGATTAAGAAAAGCAGTAGCTTAATAAATTAAGTACTTTCTGGTATGGTTACTGTACTGGTAACTCCCCAAAAGAATCTGAATTGTGGTGAGGGAAGAGAGAAAAAAGCTCATTTAGGACCTGCACTTACGAAGGGGGTAAGCAGCTATATATCAGGGAGTAAACCTTCTGAGAATAAAAACAGCTGCAGATTGTTAAGGTAATTAGACAGGGGAAAGGATAATGTACTGGGAATTCCTCAGAAGAATCTGATTTGTGGTGAGGAGAAAGTGATAAAAGCTCATTTAGGAACGACATGAACATGCTGCGTAGGTAGCTGTTTATCAGTAAATATCTCCACTGAGATTAAGAAAAGCAGTAGCTTAATAAATTAAGTACTTCCTGGTATGGTTACTGTACTGGTAAATCCCAAAAGAATCTGGATTGAGGTGAGGGATCAGAGAAAAAACCTCATTTAGGACCTGCACTTACGAAGGGGTTAGGCAGATGTATCAGGGAGTAAACCTTCTGAGAATAAAAACAGCTGGAGCATGTTAAGGTAATTACACAGGGGGAAGGATAATGTACTGGGAACTCCTCAGAAGAATCTGATTTGTGTTGAGTGGAGAGAGATAAAAGCTCATTTAGGAACGACATGAACATCCTCCGTAGGTAGCTGTTTATCAGTAAATATCTCCACTGAGATTAAGAAAAGCAGTAGCTTAATAAATTAAGTACTTCCTGGTATGGTTATTGTACTGGTAACTCCCCAAAAGAATCTGGATTGTGGTGAGGGAACAGAGAAAAAAGCTCATTTAAGACCTGCACTTACGAAGGAGGTAGGCTGCTTTATATCACGGAGTAAACCTTCTGAGAATAAAAACAGCTGGAGCTTGTTAAGGTAATTACCCCGGGTTAAAGGATAATGTACTGGGAACTCCTCAGGGGAATCTTATTTGTGGTGAGGGGAGAGAGATAAAAGCTCATTTAGGAACGACATGAACATGCTGCGTAGGTAGCTGTTTATCAGTAAATATCTCCACTGAGATTAAGAAAAGCAGTAGCTTAATAAATTAAGTACTTCCTGGTATGGTTACTGTACTGGTAACTCCCCAAAAGAATCTGGATTGCGGTGAGAGAACAGAGAAAAAAGCTCATTTAGGACCTGCACTTACGAAGGGGGTAGGCAGCTGTATATCAGGGAGTAAACCTTCTGAGAATAAAAACAGATGGAGCTTGTTAAGGTAATTACACAGGGGAAAGGATAATGTACTGGGAACTCCTCAGAAGAATCTGATTTGTGGTGAGGGGAGAGAGGTAAAAGCTCATTTAGGAACGACATGAACATGCTGCGTAGGTAGCTGTTTATCAGTAAATATCTCCACTGAGATTAAGAAAAGCAGTAGCTTAATAAATTAAGTACTTCCTGGTATGGTTACTGTACTGGTAACTCCCCAAAAGAATCTGGATTGTGGTGAAGGAACAGAGAAAAAAGCTCATTTAGGACCTGCACTTACGAAGGGTGTAGGAAGCTGTATATCAGGGAGTAAACCTTCTGAGAATAAAAACAGCTGGAGCATGTTAAGGTAATTACACAGGGGAAAGGATAATGTACTGGGAACTCCTCAGAGAATCTGATTTGTGGTGAGGGGAGAGAGAAAAAAGCTCATTTAGGAACGACATGAACATGCTGCGTAGGTAGCTGTTTATCAGTAAATATCTCAACTGAGATTAAGAAAAGCAGTAGCTTAATAAATTAAGTAATTCCTGGTATGGTTACTGTACTGGGAACTCGCCAAAAGAATCTGGATTGTGGTGAGGGAACAGAGAAAAAAGCTAATTTAGGACCTGCACTTACGAAGGGGTAGGCAGCTGTATATCAGGGAGTAAACCTTCTGAGAATAAAAACAGCTGGAGCTTGTTAAGGTAATTACACAGGGGAAAGGATAATGTACTGGGAACTCCTCAGAAGAATCTGATTTGTGGTGAGGGGAGAGAGATAACAGCTCATTTAGGAACGACATGAACATGCTGCGTAGGTAGCTGTTTTTCAGTAAATATCTCCACTGAGATTAAGAAAAGCAGTAGCTTAATAAATTAAGTACTTCCTGGTATGGTTACTGTACTGGTAACTCCCCAAAAGAATCTGGATTGTGGTGAGGGAACAGAGAAAAAAGCTCATTTAGGACCTGCACTTACGAAGGGGGTAGGCAGCAGTAGATCAGGGAGTAAACCTTCTGAGAATAAAAACAGCTGGAGCTTGTTAAGGTAATTACACAGGGGAAAGGATAATGTACTGGGAACTCCTCAGAAGATTCTGATTTGTGGTGAGGGGAGAGAGATAAAAGTTCATTTATGAACGACATGAACATGCTGCGTAGGTAGCCTGTTTATCAGTAAATATCTCCACTGAGATTAAGAAAAGCAGTAGCTTAATAAATTAAGTACTTCCTGGTATGGTTACTGTACTGGTAACTCCCCAAAAGAATCTGGATTGTGGTGAGGGAACAGAGAAAAAAGCTCATTTAGGACCTGCACTTACGAAGGAGGTAGGCAGCTGTATATCAGGGAGTAAACCTTCTGAGAATAAAAACAGCTGGAGCTTGTTCAGGTAATTACACAGGGGAAAGGATAATGTAATGGGAACTCCTCAGAAGAATCTGATTTGTGGTGAGGGGAGAGAGGTAAAGCTCATTTAGGAACGACATGAACATGCTGCATAGGTAGCTGTTTATCAGTAAATATCTTCACTGAGATTACGAAAAGCAGTAGCTTAATAAATTAAGTACTTCCTGGTATGGTTACTGTACTGGTAACTCCCCAAAAGAATCTGGATTATGGTGAGGGAACAGAGAAAAAAGCTCATTTAGGACCTGCACTTACGAAGGGGGTAGGCAGCTGTATATCAGGGAGTAAACCTTCTGAGAATAAAAACAGATGGAGCTTGTTAAGGTAATTACACACTGGAAAGGATAATGTACTGGAAACTCCACAGAAGAATCTGATTTGGGGTGAGGGGAGAGAGATAAAAGCTCATTTAGGAACGACATGAACATGCTGCGTAGGTAGCTGTTTATCAGTAAATATCTCCACTGAGATTAAGAAAAGCAGTAGCTTAATAAATTAAGTACTTCCTGGTATGGTTACTGTACTGGTAACTCCCCAAAAGAATCTGGATTGTGGTGAGGGAACAGAGAAAAAAGCTCATTTAGGACCTGCACTTACGAAGGAGGTAGGCAGCTGTATATCAGGGAGTAAACCTTCTGAGAATAAAAACAGCTGGAGCTTGTTCAGGTAATTACACAGGGGAAAGGATAATGTAATGGGAACTCCTCAGAAGAATCTGATTTGTGGTGAGGGGAGAGAGGTAAAGCTCATTTAGGAACGACATGAACATGCTGCATAGGTAGCTGTTTATCAGTAAATATCTTCACTGAGATTACGAAAAGCAGTAGCTTAATAAATTAAGTACTTCCTGGTATGGTTACTGTACTGGTAACTCCCCAAAAGAATCTGGATTATGGTGAGGGAACAGAGAAAAAAGCTCATTTAGGACCTGCACTTACGAAGGGGGTAGGCAGCTGTATATCAGGGAGTAAACCTTCTGAGAATAAAAACAGATGGAGCTTGTTAAGGTAATTACACACTGGAAAGGATAATGTACTGGAAACTCCACAGAAGAATCTGATTTGTGGTGAGGGGAGAGAGATAAAAGCTCATTTAGGAACGACATGAACATGCTGCGTAGGTAGCTGTTTATCAGTAAATATCTCCACTGAGATTAAGAAAAGCAGTAGCTTAATAAATTAAGTACTTCCTGGAATGGTTACTGTACTGGTAACTCCCCAAAAGAATCTGGATTGTGGTGAGGGAACAGAGAAAATAGCTCATTTAGGACCTGCACTTACGAAGGGGGTAGGCAGTTGTATATCAGGGAGTAATCCTTCTGAGAATAAAAACAGCTGGACCTTGTTAAGGTAATTACACAGGGGAAAGGATAATGTACTGGGAACTCCTCAGAAGAATCTGATTTGTGGTGAGGGAGAGAGATAAAAGCTCATTAAGTAACAACATGATCATGCTGCGTAGGTAGCTGTTTATCAGTAAATATCTCCTCTGAGATTAAGAAAAGCAGTAGCTTAATAAATTAAGTACTTCCTGGTATGGTTACTCTACTGGTAACTCCCCAAAAGAATCTGGATTGTGGTGAGGGAACAGAGAAAATAGCTCATTTAGGACCTGCACTTACGAAGGAGGTAGGCAGTTGTATATGAGGGAGTAAACCTTCTGAGAATAAAAACAGCTGGAGCTTGTTAAGGTAATTACACAGGGGAAAGGATAATGTACTGGGAACTCCTCAGAAGAATCTGATTTGTGGTGAGGGAGAGAGATAAAAGCTCATTTAGGAACGACATGAACATGCTGCGTAGGTAGCTGTTTATCAGTAAATATCTCCACTGAGATTAAGAAAAGCAGAAGCTTAAAAAATTAAGTACTTCCTGCTATGGTTACTGTACTGGTAACTCCCCAAAAGAAACTGTATTGTGGTGAGGGAACAGAGAAAAAAGCTCATTTAAGACCAGCAATTTCGAAGGGGTTAGGCAGTTATATATCAGGGAGTAAACCTTCTGAGAATAAAAGCAGCTGGAGCTTGTTAAGGTAATTACACAGGGGAAGGATAATATACTGAGAGCTCCTCAGAAGAATCTGATTTGTGGTGAGGGAGAGAGATAAAATCTCATTTAGGAACGACATGAACATGCTGCGTAGGTAGCTGTTTATCAGTATATATCTCCACTGAGATTAAGAAAAGCAGTAACTTAATAAATTAAGTACTTCCTGCTTTGGTTACTTTACTGGTAACTCCCCAAAAGAATCTGTATTGTGGTTAGGGAACAGAGAATATAGCTCATTTAGGACCAGCACTTACGAAGGGGGTAGGCAGTTGTATATCAGGGAGTAAACCTTCTGAGAATAAAAACAGCTGGAGCTTGTTAAGGTAATTACACAGGGGAAAGGATAATGTACTGGGAACTCCTCAGAAGAATCTGATTTGTGGTGAGGGGAGAGAGATAAAAGCTCATTTAGGAACGACATGACCATGCTGCGTACGTAGCTGTTTATCAGTAAATATCTCCACTGAGATTAAGAAAAGCAGTAGCTTAATAAATTAAGTACTTCCAGGTATGGTAACTGTACTGGTAACTCCCCAAAAGAATCTGGATTGTGGTGAGGGAACAGAGAAAAAATCTCATTTAGGACCTGCACTTACGAAGGGTGTAGGAAGCTGTATATCAGGGAGTAAACCTTCTGAGAATAAAAACAGCTGGAGCTTGTTAAGGTAATTACACAGGGGAAGGATAATGTACGGGGAACTCCTCAGAAGAATCTGATTTGTGGTGAAGTGAGAGAGATAAAAGCTCATTTAGGAACGACATGAACATGCTGCGTAGGTAGCTGTTTATCAGTAAATATCTCCACTGAGATTAAGAAAAGCAGTAGCTTAATAAATTAAGTACTTCCCTGTATGGTTACTGTATTGGTAATTCCCAAAAGAATCAGGAATGTGGTGAGGGAACAGAAAAAAAGCGCATTTAGGACCTGCACTTACGAAGGGGGTAGGCAGCTGTATATCAGGGAGTAAAACTTCTGAGAATAAAAACAGCTGGAGCTTGTTAAGGTAATTACACAAGGGAAAGGATAATGTACTGGGAACTCCTCAGAAGAATCTGATTTGTGGTGAGGGGAGAGAGATAAAAGCTCATTTAGGACCTGCACTTACGAAGGGTGTAGGCATCTGTATATCAGGGAGTAAACCTTCTGAGAATAGAAACAGCTGGAGCTTGTGAAGGTAATTACACAGGGGAAAGGATAATGTACTGGGAACTCCTCAGAAGAATCTGATTTGTGGTGAGGGGAGAGAGATAAAAGCTCATTTAAGAACGACATGAACATGCTGCGTAGGTAGCTGTTTATCAGTAAAAATCTCCACTGAATTAAGAAAGGCAGTATCTTAATAATTTAAGTACTTCCTGGTATGGTTACTGTACTGGTAACTCCCCAAAAGAATCTGGATTGTGGTGAGGGAACAGAGAAAAATTCTCAATTAGGACCTGCACTTACGAAGGAGGTAGGCAGCTGTATATCAGGGAGTAAAACTTCTGAGAATAAAAACAGCTGGAGCTTGTTCAGGTAATTACAGAGCGGAAAGGATAATGTAATGGGAACTCCTCAGAAGAATCTGATTTGTGGTGAGGGGAGAGAGGTAAAAGTTCATTTAGGAACGACATGAACATGCTGCGTAGGTAGCTGTTTATCAGTAAATATCTCCACTGAGATTAAGAAAAGCAGTAGCTTAATAAATTAAGTACTTCCTGGTATGGTTACTGTACTGGGAACTCCCCAAAAGAATCTGGATTGTGGTGAGGGAACAGAGTAAAAAGCTCATTTAGGACCTGCACTTACGAAGGGGGTAGGCAGTTGTATATGAGGGAGTAAACCTTCTGAGAATAAAAACAGCTGGAGCTTGTTAAGATAATTACACAGGGGAAAGGATAATGTACTAGGAACTCCTCAGAAGAATCTGATTTGTGGTGAGGGGAGAGAGATAAAAGCTCATCTAGGAACGACATGAACATGCTGCGTAGGTAGCTGTTTATCAGTGAATATCTCCACTGACATTAAGAAAAGCAGAAGCTTAAAAAATTAAGTACTTCCTGCTATGGTTACTGTACTGGTAACTCCCCAAAAGAAACTGTATTGTGGTGAGGGAACAGAGAAAAAAGCTCATTTAAGACCAGCAATTTCGAAGGGGTTAGGCAGTTATATATCAGGGAGTAAACCTTCTGAGAATAAAAGCAGCTGGAGCTTGTTAAGGTAATTACACAGGGGAAGGATAATGTACTGAGAGCTCCTCAGAAGAATCTGATTTGTGGTGAGGGAGAGAGATAAAATCTCATTTAGGAACGACATGAACATGCTGCAAAGTAGCTGTTTATCAGTAAATATCTCCACTGAGATTAAGAAAAGCAGTAACTTAATAAATTAAGTACTTCCTGCTATGGTTACTTTACTGGTAACTCCCCAAAAGAATCTGTATTGTGGTTAGGGAACAGACAATATAGCTCATTTAGGACCAGCACTTACGAAGGGGGTAGGCAGTTGTATATCAGGGAGTAATCCTTCTGAGAATAAAAACAGCTGGAGCTTGTTAAGGTAATTACACAGGGGAAAGGATAATGTACTGGGAACTCCTCAGAAGAATCTGATTTGTGGTGAGGGAGAGAGATAAAAGCTCATTTAGTAACAACATGATCATGCTGCGTAGGTAGCTGTTTATCAGTAAATATCTCCTCTGAGATTAAGAAAAGCAGTAGCTTAATAAATTAAGTACTTCCTGGTATGGTTACTCTACTGGTAACTCCCCAAAAGAATCTGGATTGTGGTGAGGGAACAGAGAAAATAGCTCATTTAGGACCTGCAATTACGAAGGAGGTAGGCAGTTGTATATGAGGGAGTAAACCTTCTGAGAATAAAAACAGCTGGAGCTTGTTAAGGTAATCACACAGGGGAAAGGATAATGTACTGGGAACTCCTCAGAAGAATCTGATTTGTGGTGAGGGAGAGAGATAAAAGCTCATTTAGGAACGACAGGAACATGCTGCGTAGGTAGCTGTTTATCAGTAAATATCTCCACTGAGATTAAGAAAAGCAGAAGCTTAAAAAATTAAGTACTTCCTGCTATGGTTACTGTACTGGTAACTCCCCAAAGAAACTGTATTGTGGTGAGGGAACAGAGAAAAAAGCTCATTTAAGACCAGCAATTTCGAAGGGGTTAGGCAGTTATATATCAGGGAGTAAACCTTCTGAGAATAAAAGCAGCTGGAGCTTGTTAAGGTAATTACACAGGGGAAGGATAATATACTGAGAGCTCCTCAGAAGAATCTGATTTGTGGTGAGGGAGAGAGATAAAATCTCATTTAGGAACGACATGAACATGCTGCGTAGGTAGCTGTTTATCAGTAAATATCTCCACTGAGATTAAGAAAAGCAGTAACTTAATAAATTAAGTACTTCCTGCTATGGTTACTTTACTGGTAACTCCCCAAAAGAATCTGTATTGTGGTTAGGGAACAGAGAATATAGCTCATTTAGGACCAGCACTTACGAAGGGTGTAGGCAGTTGTATATCAGGGAGTAAACCTTCTGAGAATAAAAACAGCTGGAGCTTGTTAAGGTAATTACACAGGGGAAAGGATAATGTACTGGGAACTCCTCAGAAGAATCTGATTTGTGGTGAGGGAGAGAGATAAAAGCTCATTTAGGAACGACATGACCATGCTGCGTACGTAGCTGTTTATCAGTAAATATCTCCACTGAGATTAAGAAAAGCAGTAGCTTAATAAATTAAGTACTTCCAGGTATGGTAACTGTACTGGTAACTCCCCAAAAGAATCTGGATTGTGGTGAGGGAACAGAGAAAAAATCTCATTTAGGACCTGCACTTACGAAGGGTGTAGGAAGCTGTATATCAGGGAGTAAACCTTCTGAGAATAAAAACAGCTGGAGCTTGTTAAGGTAATTACACAGGGGAAAGGATAATGTACGGGGAACTCCTCAGAAGAATCTGATTTGTGGTGAAATGAGAGAGATAAAAGCTCATTTAGGAACGACATGAACATGCTGCGTAGGTAGCTGTTTATCAGTAAATATCTCCACTGAGATTAAGAAAAGCAGTAGCTTAATAAATTAAGTACTTCCTGGTATGGTTACTGTATTGGTAATTCCCAAAAGAATCAGGATTGTGGTGAGGGAACAGAAAAAAAGCGCATTTAGGACCTGCACTTACGAAGGGGGTAGGCAGCTGTATATCAGGGAGTAAAACTTCTGAGAATAAAAACAGCTGGAGCTTGTTAAGGTAATTACACAAGGGAAAGGATAATGTACTGGGAACTCCTCAGAAGAATCTGATTTGTGGTGAGGGGAGAGAGATAAAAGCTCATTTAGGACCTGCACTTACGAAGGGTGTAGGCATCTGTATATCAGGGAGTAAACCTTCTGAGAATAGAAACAGCTGGAGCTTGTGAAGGTAATTACACAGGGGAAAGGATAATGTACTGGGAACTCCTCAGAAGAATCTGATTTGTGGTGAGGGGAGAGAGATAAAAGCTCATTTAAGAACGACATGAACATGCTGCGTAGGTAGCTGTTTATCAATAAAAATCTCCACTGAATTAAGAAAGGCAGTATCTTAATAATTTAAGTACTTCCTGGTATGGTTACTGTACTGGTAACTCCCCAAAAGAATCTGGATTGTGGTGAGGGAACAGAGAAAAATTCTCAATTAGGACCTGCACTTACGAAGGAGGTAGGCAGCTGTATATCAGGGAGTAAACCTTCTGAAAATAAAAACAGCTGGAGCTTGTTCAGGTAATTACACAGCGGAAAGGATAATGTAATGGGAACTCCTCAGAAGAATCTGATTTGTGGTGAGGGGAGAGAGGTAAAAGTTCATTTAGGAACGACATGAACATGCTGCGTAGGTAGCTGTTTATCAGTAAATATCTCCACTGAGATTAAGAAAAGCAGTAGCTTAATAAATTAAGTACTTCCTGGTATGGTTACTGTACTGGGAACTCCCCAAAGAATCTGGATTGTGGTGAGGGAACAGAGTAAAAAGCTCATTTAGGACACGCACTTACGAAGGGGGTAGGCAGTTGTGTATGAGGGAGTAAACCTTCTGAGAATAAAAACAGCTGGAGCTTGTTAAGATAATTACACAGGGGAAAGGATAATGTACTAGGAACTCCTCAGAAGAATCTGATTTGTGGTGAGGGGAGAGAGATAAAAGCTCATCTAGGAACGACATGAACATGCTGCGTAGGTAGCTGTTTATCAGTGAATATCTCCACTGACATTAAGAAAAGCAGAAGCTTAAAAAATTAAGTACTTCCTGCTATGGTTACTGTACTGGTAACTCCCCAAAAGAAACTGTATTGTGGTGAGGGAACAGAGAAAAAGCTCATTTAAGACCTGCAATTTCGAAGGGGTTAGGCAGTTATATATCAGGGAGTAAACCTTCTGAGAATAAAAGCAGCTGGAGCTTGTTAAGGTAATTACACAGGGGAAGGATAATGTACTGAGAGCTCCTCAGAAGAATCTGATTTGTGGTGAGGGAGAGAGATAAAATCTCATTTAGTAACGACATGAACATGCTGCGTAGGTAGCTGTTTATCAGTAAATATCTCCACTGAGATTAAGAAAAGCAGTAACTTAATAAATTAAGTACTTCCTGCTATGGTTACTTTACTGGTAACTCCCCAAAAGAATCTGTATTGTGGTTAGGGAACAGAGAATATAGCTCATTTAGGACCAGCACTTACGAAGGGGGTAGGCAGTTGTATATGAGGGAGTAAACCTTCTGAGAATAAAAACAGCTGGAGCTTGTTAAGGTAATTACACAGGGGAAAGGATAATGTACTAGGAACTCCTCAGAAGAATCTGATTTGTGGTGAGGGGAGAGAGATAAAAGCTCATCTAGGAACGACATGAACATGCTGCGTAGGTAGCTGTTTATCAGTGAATATTTCCACTGAGATTAAGCAAAGCAGTAGCTTAATAAATTAAGTACTTCCTGGTATGGTTACTGTACTGGTAACTGCCCAAAAGAATCTGGATTGTGGTGAGGGAACAGAGAAAAAAGCTCATTTAGGACCTGCACTTACGAAGGGGGTAGACAGCTGTATATCAGGGAGCAAACCTTCTGAGAATAAAAACAGCTGGAGCTTGTTAAGGTAATTACCCAGGGGAAAGGATAATGTACTGGGAACTCCTCAGAAGAATCTGATTTGTGGTGAGGGGAGAGAGATAAAAGCTCATTTAGGAACGACATGAACATGCTGCGTAGGTAGCTGTTTATCAGTAAATATCTCCACTGAGATTAAGAAAAGCAGTAGCTTAATAAATTAAGTACTTCCTGGTATGGTTACTGTATTGGTAACTCCCAAAAGAATCAGGATTGTGGTGAGGGAACAGAAAAAAAGCGCATTTAGGACCTGCACTTACGAAGGGGGTAGGCAGCTGTATATCAGGGAGTAAAACTTCTGAGATTAAAAACAGCTGGAGCTTGTTAAGGTAATTACACAAGGGAAAGGATAATGTACTGGGAACTCCTCAGAAGAATCTGATTTGTGGTGAGGGGAGAGAGATAATAGCTCATTTAGGACCTGCACTTACGAAGGGTGTAGGCAGCTGTATATCAGGGAGTAAACCTTCTGAGAATAGAAACAGCTGGAGCTTGTGAAGGTAATTACACAGGGGAAAGGATAATGTACTGGGAACTCCTCAGAAGAATCTGATTTGTGGTGAGGGGAGAGAGATAAAAGCTCATTTAAGAACGACATGAACATGCTGCATAGGTAGCTGTTTATCAGTAAAAATCTTCACTGAATTAAGAAAAGCAGTATCTTAATAATTTAAGTACTTCCTGGTATGGTTACTGTACTGGTAACTCCCCAAAAGAATCTGGATTGTGGTGAGGGAACAGAGAAAAAATCTCAATTAGGACCTGCACTTACGAAGGAGGTAGGCAGCTGTATATCAGGGAGTAAACCTTCTGAGAATAAAAACAGCTGGAGCTTGTTCAGGTAATTACACAGCGGAAAGGATAATGTAATGGGAACTCCTCAGAAGAATCTGATTTGTGGTGAGGGGAGAGAGGTAAAAGTTCATTTAGGAACGACATGAACATGCTGCGTAGGTAGCTGTTTATCAGTAAATATCTCCACAGAGATTAAGAAAAGCAGTAGCTTAATAAATTAAGTACTTCCTGGTATGGTTACTGTACTGGGAACTCCCCAAAAGAATCTGGATTGTGGTGAGGGAACAGAGTAAAAAGCTCATTTAGGACCTGCACTTACGAAGGGGGTAGGCAGCTGTATATGAGGGAGTAAACCTTCTGAGAATAAAAACAGCTGGAGCTTGTTAAGGTAATTACACAGGGGAAAGGATAATGTACTAGGAACTCCTCAGAAGAATCTGATTTGTGGTGAGGGGAGAGAGATAAAAGCTCATTTAGGAACGACATGAACATACTGCGTAGGTAGCTGTTTATCAGTGAATATCTCCACTGAGATTAAGCAAAGCAGTAGCTTAATAAATTAAGTACTTCCTGTTATGGTTACTGTACTGGTAACTCCCCAAAAGAATCTGGATTGTGGTGAGGGAACAGAGAAAAAAGCTCATTTAGGACCTGCACTTACGAAGGGGGTAGGCAGCTGTATATCAGGGAGCAAACCTTCTGAGAATAAAAACAGCTGGAGCTTGTTAAGGTAATTACACAGGGGAAAGGATAATCTACTGGGAACTCCTCAGAAGCAGCTGATTTGTGGTGAGGGGAGAGAGATTAAAGCTCATTTAGGAACGACATGAACATGCTGCGTAGGTAGCTGTTTATCAGTAAATATCTCCACTGAGATTAAGAAAAGCAGTAGCTTAATAAATTAAGTACTTCCTGGTATGGTTACTGTGCTGGTAACTCCCCAAAAGAATCTGGATTGTCGTGAGGGAACAGAGAAAAAAGCTCATTCAGGACCTGCACATACGAAGGGGGTAGGCAGCTGTATATCAGGGAGTAAACCTTCTGAGAATAAAAACAGCTGGAGCTTGTTAAGGTAATTACACAGGGGAAAGGATAATGTACTGGGAACTCCTCAGAACAATCTGATTTGTGGTGAGGGGAGAGAGATAAAAGCTCATTTAGGAACGACATGAACATGCTGCGTAGGTAGCTGTTTATCAGTGAATATCTCCACTGAGATTAAGAAAAGCAGTAGCTTAATAAATTAAGTACTTCCTGGTATGGTTACTGTACTGGTAACTCCCCAAAAGAATCTGGATTGTGGTGAGGGAACAGAAAAAAAAGCTCATTTAGGACCTGCACTTACGAAGGGGGTAGGCAGCTGTATATCAGGGAGTAAACCTTCTGAGAATAAAAACAGCTGTAGCTTGTTAAGGTAATTACACAGGGGAAAGGATAATGTACTGGGAACTCCTCAGAAGAATCTGATTTGTGGTGAGGGGAGAGAGATAAAAGCTCATTTAGGAACGACATGAACATGCTGTGTAGGTAGCTGTTTATCAGTAAATATCTCCACTGAGATTAAGAAAAGCAGTAGCTTAATAAATTAAGTACTTTCTGGTATGGTTACTGTACTGGTAACTCCCCAAAAGAATCTGGATTGTGGTGAGGGAACAGAGAAAAAAGCGCATTTAGGACCTGCACTTACAAAGGGGGTAGGTAGCTGTATATCAGGGAGTAAACCTTCTGAGAATAAAAACAGCTGGAGCTTATTAAGGTAATTACACAGGGGAAAGGATAATGTACTGGGAACTCCTCAGAAGAATCTGATTTGTGGTGAGGGGAGAGAGATAAAAGCTCATTTAGGAACGACATGAACATGCTGAGTAGGTAGCTGTTTATCAGTAAATATCTCCACTGAGATTAAGAAAAGCAGTAGCTTAATAAATTAAGTACTTCCTGCTATGGTTACTGTACTGGTAACTCCCCAAAAGAATCTGGATTGTGGTGAGGGAACAGAGAAAATAGCACATTTAGGACCAGCACTTACGAAGGGGGTAGGCAGTTGTATATCAGGGAGTAAACCTTCTGAGAATAAAAACAGCTGGAACTTGTTAAGGTAATTACACAGGGTAAAGGATAATGTACTGGGAACTCCTCAGAAGAATCTGATTTGTGGTGAGGGAGAGAGATAAAAGCTCATTTAGGAACGACATGAACATGCTGCGTAGGTAGCTGTTTACCAGTAAATATCTCCACTGAGATTAAGAAAAGCAGTAGCTTAATAAATTAAGTACTTCCTGGTATGGTTACTGTACTGGTAACTCCCCAAAAGAATCTGGATTGTGGTGAGGGAACAGAGAAAAAAGCTCATTTAGGACCTGCACTTACGAAGGGGGTAGGCAGCTGTATATCAGGGAGTAAACCTTCTGAGAATAAAAACAGCTGGGGCTTGTTAAGGTAATTACACAGGGGAAAGGATAATGTACAGGGAACTCCTCAGAAGAATCTGATTTGTGGTGAGGGGAGAGAGATAAAAGCTCATTTAGGAACGACATGAGCATGCTGCGTAGGTAGCTGTTTATCAGTAAATATCTCCACTGAGATTAAGAAAAGCAGTAGCTTAATAAATTAAGTACTTCCTGGTATGGTTACTGTACTGGTAACTCCCCAAAAGAATCTGGATTGTGGTGAGGGAACAGAGAAAAAAGCGCATTTAGGACCTGCACTTACAAAGGGGGTAGGTAGCTGTATATCAGGGAGTAAACCTTCTGAGAATAAAAACAGCTGGAGCTTATTAAGGTAATTACACAGGGGAAAGGATAATGTACTGGGAACTCCTCAGAAGAATCTGATTTGTGGTGAGGGGAGAGAGATAAAAGCTCATTTAGGAACGACATGAACATGCTGAGTAGGTAGCTGTTTATCAGTAAATATCTCCACTGAGATTAAGAAAAGCAGTAGCTTAATAAATTAAGTACTTCCTGCTATGGTTACTGTACTGGTAACTCCCCAAAAGAATCTGGATTGTGGTGAGGGAACAGAGAAAATAGCACATTTAGGACCAGCACTTACGAAGGGGGTAGGCAGTTGTATATCAGGGAGTAAACCTTCTGAGAATAAAAACAGCTGAAACTTGTTAAGGTAATTACACAGGGTAAAGGATAATGTACTGGGAACTCCTCAGAAGAATCTGATTTGTGGTGAGGGAGAGAGATAAAAGCTCATTTAGGAACGACATGAACATGCTGCGTAGGTAGCTGTTTACCAGTAAATATCTCCACTGAGATTAAGAAAAGCAGTAGCTTAATAAATTAAGTACTTCCTGGTATGGTTACTGTACTGGTAACTCCCCAAAAGAATCTGGATTGTGGTGAGGGAACAGAGAAAAAAGCTCATTTAGGACCTGCACTTACGAAGGGGGTAGGCAGCTGTATATCAGGGAGTAAACCTTCTGAGAATAAAAACAGCTGGGGCTTGTTAAGGTAATTACACAGGGGAAAGGATAATGTACTGGGAACTCCTCAGAAGAATCTGATTTGTGGTGAGGGGAGAGAGATAAAAGCTCATTTAGGAACGACATGAGCATGCTGCGTAGGTAGCTGTTTATCAGTAAATATCTCCACTGAGATTAAGAAAAGCAGTAGCTTAATAAATTAAGTACTTCCTGGTATGGTTACTGTACTGGTAACTCCCCAAAATAATCTGGATTGTGGTGAGGGAACAGAGAAAAAAGCTCATTCAGGACCTGCACTTACGACGGGGGTAAGCAGCTGTATATCAGGGAGTAAACCTTCTGAGAATAAAAATAGCTGGAGCTGGTTAAGGTAATTACACAAGGGAAAGGATAATGTACTGGGAACTCCTCAGAAGAATCTGATTTGTGGTGAGGGGAGAGAGATAAAAGCTCTTTTAGGACCTGCACTTACGAAGGGTGTAGGCAGCTGTATATCAGGGAGTAAACCTTCTGAGAATAGAAACAGCTGGAGCTTGTGAAGGTAATTACACAGGGGAAAGGATAATGTACTGGGAACTCCTCAGAAGAATCTGATTTGTGGTGAGGGGAGAGAGATAAAAGCTCATTTAAGAACGACATGAACATGCTGCGTAGGTAGCTGTTTATCAGTAAAAATCTCTACTGAATTAAGAAAAGCAGTATCTTAATAATTTAAGTACTTCCTGGTATGGTTACTGTACTGGTAACTCCCCAAAAGAATCTGGATTGTGGTGAGGGAACAGAGAAAAAATCTCAATTAGGACCTGCACTTACGAAGGAGGTAGGCAGCTGTATATCAGGGAGTAAACCTTCTGAGAATAAAAACAGCTGGAGCTTGTTCAGGTAATTACACAGCGGAAAGGATAATGTAATGGGAACTCCTCAGAAGAATCTGATTGGTGGTGAGGGGAGAGAGGTAAAAGTTCATTTAGGAACGACATGAACATGCTGCGTAGGTAGCTGTTTATCAGTAAATATCTCCACTGAGATTAAGAAAAGCAGTAGCTTAATAAATTAAGTACTTCCTGGTATGGTTACTGTACTGGGAACTCCCCAAAAGAATCTGGATTGTGGTGAGGGAACAGAGTAAAAAGCTCATTTAGGACCTGCACTTACGAAGGGGGTAGGCAGTTGTATATGAGGGAGTAAACCTTCTGAGAATAAAAACAGCTGGAGCTTGTTAAGGTAATTACACAGGGGAACGGATAATGTACTAGGAACTCCTCAGAAGAATCTGATTTGTGGTGAGGGGAGAGAGATAAAAGCTCATCTAGGAACGACATGAACATGCTGCGTAGGTAGCTGTTTATCAGTGAATATCTCCACTGAGATTAAGCAAAGCAGTAGCTTAATAAATTAAGTACTTCCTGGTATGGTTACTGTACTGGTAACTGCCCAAAAGAATCTGGATTGTGGTGAGGGAACAGAGAAAAAAGCTCATTTAGGACCTGCACTTACGAAGGGGGTAGACAGATGTATATCAGGGAGCAAACCTTCTGAGAATAAAAATAGCTGGAGCTTGTTAAGGTAATTACACAGGGGAAAGGATAATGTACTGGGAACTCCTCAGAAGAATCTGATTTGTGGTGAGGGGAGAGAGATAAAAGCTCATTTAGGAACGACATGAACATGCTGCGTAGGTAGCTGTTTATCAGTAAATATCTCCACTGAGATTAAGAAAAGCAGTAGCTTAATAAATTAAGTACTTCCTGGTATGGTTACTGTATTGGTAACTCCCAAAAAAATCAGGATTGTGGTGAGGGAACAGAAAAAAAGCGCATTTAGGACCTGCACTTACGAAGGGGGTAGGCAGCTGTATATCAGGGAGTAAAACTTCTGAGAATAAAAACAGCTGGAGCTTGTTAAGGTAATTACACAAGGGAAAGGATAATGTACTGGGAACTCCTCAGAAGAATCTGATTTGTGGTGAGGGGAGAGAGATAATAGCTCATTTAGGACCTGCACTTACGAAGGGTGTACGCAGCTGTATATCAGGGAGTAAACCTTCTGAGAATAGAAACAGCTGGAGCTTGTGAAGGTAATTACACAGGGGAAAGGATAATGTACTGGGAACTCCTCAGAAGAATCTGATTTGTGGTGAGGGGAGAGAGATAAAAGCTCATTTAAGAACGACATGAACATGCTGCATAGGTAGCTGTTTATCAGTAAAAATCTCCACTGAATTAAGAAAAGCAGTATCTTAATAATTTAAGTACTTCCTGGTATGGTTACTGTACTGGTAACTCCCCAAAAGAATCTGGATTGTGGTGAGGGAACAGAGAAAAAATCTCAATTAGGACCTGCACTTACGAAGGAGGTAGGCAGCTGTATATCAGGGAGTAAACCTTCTGAGAATAAAAACAGCTGGAGCTTGTTCAGGTAATTACACAGCGGAAAGGATAATGTAATGGGAACTCCTCAGAAGAATCTGATTTGTGGTGAGGGGAGAGAGGTAAAAGTTCATTTAGGAACGACATGAACATGCTGCGTAAGTAGCTGTTTATCAGTAAATATCTCCACTGAGATTAAGAAAAGCAGTAGCTTAATAAATTAAGTACTTCCTGGTATTGTTACTGTACTGGGAACTCCCCAAAAGAATCTGGATTGTGGTGAGGGAACAGAGTAAAAAGCTCATTTAGGACCTGCACTTACGAAGGGGGTAGGCAGCTGTATATGAGGGAGTAAACCTTCTGAGAATAAAAACAGCTGGAGCTTGTTAAGGTAATTACACAGGGGAAAGGATAATGTACTAGGAACTCCTCAGAAGAATCTGATTTGTGGTGAGGGGAGAGAGATAAAAGCTCATTTAGGAACGACATGAACATGCTGCGTAGGTAGCTGTTTATCAGTGAATATCTCCACTGAGATTAAGCAAAGCAGTAGCTTAATAAATTAAGTACTTCCTGGTATGGTTACTGTACTGGTAACTCCCCAAAAGAATCTGGATTGTGGTGAGGGAACAGAGAAAAAAGCGCATTTAGGACCTGCACTTACGAAGGGGGTAGGCAGCTGTATATCAGGGAGCAAATCTTCTGAGAATAAAAACAGCTGGAGCTTGTTAAGGTAATTACACAGGGGAAAGTATAATCTACTGGGAACTCCTCAGAAGAAGCTGATTTGTGGTGAGGGGAGAGAGATAAAAGCTCATTTAGGAACGACATGAACATGCTGCGTAGGTAGCTGTTTATCAGTAAATATCTCCACTGAGATTAAGAAAAGCAGTAGCTTAATAAATTAAGTACTTCCTGGTATGGTTACTGTGCTGGTAACTCCCCAAAAGAATCTGGATTGTCGTGAGGGAACAGAGAAAAACGCTCATTTAGGACCTGCACTTACGAAGGGGGTAGGCAGCTGTATATCAGGGAGTAAACCTTCTGAGAATAAAAACAGCTGGAGCTTGTTAAGGTAATTACACAGGGGAAAGGATAATGTACTGGGAACTCCTCAGAAGAATCTGATTTGTGGTGAGGGGAGAGAGATAAAAGCTCATTTAGGAACGACATGAACATGCTGCGTAGGTAGCTGTTTATCAGTGAATATCTCCACTGAGATTAAGAAAAGCAGTAGCTTAATAAATTAAGTACTTCCTGGTATGGTTACTGTACTGGTGACTCCCCAAAAGAATCTGGATTGTGGTGAGGGAACAGAAAAAAAAGCTCATTTAGGACCTGCACTTACGAAGGGGGTAGGCAGCTGTATATCAGGGAGTAAACCTTCTGAGAATAAAAACAGCTGTAGCATGTTAAGGTAATTACACAGGGGAAAGGATAATGTACTGGGAACTCCTCAGAAGAATCTGATTTGTGGTGAGGGAGAGAGATAAAAGCTCATTTAGGAACGACATGAACATGCTGCGTAGGTAGCTGTTTACCAGTAAATATCTCCACTGAGATTAAGAAAAGCAGTAGCTTAATAAATTAAGTACTTCCTGGTATGGTTACTGTACTGGAAACTCCCCAAAAGAATCTGATTGTGGTGAGGGAACAGAGAAAAAAGCTCATTTAGGACCTGCACTTACGAAGGGGGTAGGCAGCTGTATATCAGGGAGTAAACCTTCTGAGAATAAAAACAGCTGGGGCTTGTTAAGGTAATTACACAGGGGAAAGGATAATGTACTGGGAACTCCTCAGAAGAATCTGATTTGTGGTGAGGGGAGAGAGATAAAAGCTCATTTAGGAACGACATGAGCATGCTGCGTAGGTAGCTGTTTATCAGTAAATATCTCCACTGAGATTAAGAAAAGCAGTAGCTTAATAAATTAAGTACTTCCTGGTATGGTTACTGTACTGGTAACTCCCCAAAATAATCTGGATTGTGGTGAGGGAACAGAGAAAAAAATCTCATTTAGGACCTGCACTTACGATGGGGGTAAGCAGCTGTATATCAGGGAGTAAACCTTCTGAGAATAAAAATAGCTGGAGCTTGTTAAGGTAATTACACAAGGGAAAGGATAATGTACTGGGAACTCCTCAGAAGAATCTGATTTGTGGTGAGGGGAGAGAGATAAAAGCTCATTTAGGACCTGCACTTACGAAGGGTGTAGGCAGCTGTATATCAGGGAGTAAACCTTCTGAGAATAGAAACAGCTGGAGCTTGTGAAGGTAATTACACAGGGGAAAGGATAATGTACTGGGAACTCCTCAGAAGAATCTGATTTGTGGTGAGGGGAGAGAGATAAAAGCTCATTTAAGAACGACATGAACATGCTGCGTAGGTAGCTGTTTATCAGTAAAAATCTCCACTGAATTAAGAACAGCAGTATCTTAATAATTTAAGTACTTCCTGGTATGGTTACTGTACTGGTAACTCCCCAAAAGAATCTGGCTTGTGGTGAGGGAACAGAGTAAAAAGCTCATTTAGGACCTGCACTTACGAAGGGGGTAGGCAGTTGTATATGAGGGAGTAAACCTTCTGAGAATAAAAACAGCTGGAGCTTGTTAAGGTAATTACACAGGGGAAAGGATAATGTACTAGGAACTCCTCAGAAGAATCTGATTTGTGGTGAGGAGAGAGAGATAAAAGCTCATCTAGGAACGACATGAACATGCTGCGTAGGTAGCTGTTTATCAGTGAATATCTCCACTGAGATTAAGCAAAGCAGTAGCTTAATAAATTAAGTACTTCCTGGTATGGTTACTGTACTGGTAACTGCCCAAAAGAATCTGGATTGTGGTGAGGGAACAGAGAAAAAAGCTCATTAAGACCTGCACTTACGAAGGGGGTAGACAGCTGTATATCAGGGAGCAAACCTTCTGAGAATAAAAACAGCTGGAGCTTGTTAAGGTAATTACACAGGGGAAAGGATAATGTACTGGGAACTCCTCAGAAGAATCTGATTTGTGGTGAGGGGAGAGAGATAAAAGCTCATTTAGGAACGACATGAACATGCTGCGTAGGTAGCTGTTTATCAGTAAATATCTCCACTGAGATTAAGAAAAGCAGTAGCTTAATAAATTAAGTACTTCCTGGTATGGTTACTGTATTGGTAACTCCCAAAAAAATCAGGATTGTGGTGAGGGAACAGAAAAAAAGCGCATTTAGGACCTGCACGTACGAAGGGGGTAGGCAGCTGAATATCAGGGAGTAAAACTTCTGAGAATAAAAACAGCTGGAGCTTGTTAAGGTATTTACACAAGGGAAAGGATAATGTACTGGGAACTCCTCAGAAGAATCTGATTTGTGGTGAGGGGAGAGAGATAATAGCTCATTTAGGACCTGCACTTACGAAGGGTGTAGGCAGCTGTATATCAGGGAGTAAACCTTCTGAGAATAGAAACAGCTGGAGCTTGTGAAGGTAATTACACAGGTGAAAGGATAATGTACTGGGAACTCCTCAGAAGAATCTGATTTTTGGTGAGGGGAGAGAGATAAAAGCTCATTTAAGAACGACATGAACATGCTGCATAGATAGCTGTTTATCAGTAAAAATCTCCACTGAATTAAGAAAAGCAGTATCTTAATAATTTAAGTACTTCCTGGTATGGTTACTGTACTGGTAACTCCCCAAAAGAATCTGGATTGTGGTGAGGGAACAGAGAAAAAATCTCAATTAGGACCTGCACTTACGAAGGAGGTAGGCAGCTGTATATCAGGGAGTAAACCTTCTGAGAATAAAAACAGCTGGAGCTTGTTCAGGTAATTACACAGCGGAAAGGATAATGTAGTGGGAACTCCTCAGAAGAATCTGATTTGTGGTGAGGGGAGAGAGGTAAAAGTTCATTTAGGAACGACATGGACATGCTGCGTAAGTAGCTGTTTATCAGTAAATATCTCCACTGAGATTAAGAAAAGCAGTAGCTTAATAAATTAAGTACTTCCTGGTATGGTTACTGTACTGGGAACTCCCCAAAAGAATCTGGATTGTGGTGAGGGAACAGAGTAAAAAGCTCATTTAGGACCTGCACTTACGAAGGGGGTAGGCAGCTGTATATGAGGGAGTAAACCTTCTGAGAATAAAAACAGCTGGAGCTTGTTAAGGTAATTACACAGGGGAAAGGATAATGTACTAGGAACTCCTCAGAAGAATCTGATTTGTGGTGAGGGGAGAGAGATAAAAGCTCATTTAGGAACGACATGAACATGCTGCGTAGGTAGCTGTTTATCAGTGAATATCTCCACTGAGATTAAGCAAAGCAGTAGCTTAATAAATTAAGTACTTCCTGGTATGGTTACTGTACTGGTAACTCCCCAAAAGAATCTGGATTGTGGTGAGGGAACAGAGAAAAAAGCTCATTTAGGACCTGCACTTACGAAGGGGGTAGGCAGCTGTATATCAGGGAGCAAACCTTCTGAGAATAAAAACAGCTGGAGCTTGTTAAGGTAATTACACAGGGGAAAGGATAATCTACTGGGAACTCCTCAGAAGAAGCTGATTTGTGGTGAGGGGAGAGAGATAAAAGCTCATTTAGGAACGAGATGAACATGCTGCGTAGGTAGCTGTTTATCAATAAATATCTCCACTGAGATTAAGAAAAGCAGTAGCTTAATAAATTAAGTACTTCCTGGTATGGTTACTGTGCTGGTAACTCCCCAAAAGAATCTGGATTGTCGTGAGGGAACAGAGAAAAAAGCTCATTTAGGACCTGAACTTACGAAGGGGGTAGGCAGCTGTATATCAGGGAGTAAACCTTCTGAGAATAAAAACAGCTGGAGCTTGTTAAGGTAATTACACAGGGGAAAGGATAATGTACTGGGAACTCCTCAGAAGAATCTGATTTGTGGTGAGGGGAGAGAGATAAAAGCTCATTTAGGAACGACATGAACATGCTGCGTAGGTAGCTGTTTACCAGTAAATATCTCCACTGAGATTAAGAAAAGCAGTAGCTTAATAAATTAAGTACTTCCTGGTATGGTTACTGTACTGGTAACTCCCCAAAAGAATCTGGATTGTGGTGAGGGAACAGAGAAAAAAGCTCATTTAGGACCTGCACTTACGAAGGGGGTAGGCAGCTGTATATCAGGGAGTAAACCTTCTGAGAATAAAAACAGCTGGGGCTTGTTAAGGTAATTACACAGGGGAAAGGATAATGTACTGGGAACTCCTCAGAAGAATCTGATTTGTGGTGAGGGGAGAGAGATAAAAGCTCATTTAGGAACGACATGAGCATGCTGCGTAGGTAGCTGTTTATCAGTAAATATCTCCACTGAGATTAAGAAAAGCAGTAGCTTAATAAATTAAGTACTTCCTGGTATGGTTACTGTACTGGTAACTCCCCAAAATAATCTGGATTGTGGTGAGGGAACAGAGAAAAAAGCTCATTTAGGACCTGCACTTACGACGGGGGTAAGCAGCTGTATATCAGGGAGTAAACCTTCTGAGAATAAAAATAGGTGGAGATTGTTAAGGTAATTACACAAGGGAAAGGATAATGTACTGGAACTCCTCAGAAGAATCTGATTTGTGGTGAGGGGAGAGAGATAAAAGCTCATTTAGGACCTGCACTTACGAAGGGTGTAGGCAGCTGTATATCAGGGAGTAAACCTTCTGAGAATAGAAACAGCTGGAGCTTGTGAGGTAATTACACAGGGGAAAGGATAATGTACTGGGAACTCCTCAGAAGAATCTGATTTGTGGTGAGGGGAGAGAGATAAAAGCTCATTTAAGAACGACATGAACATGCTGCGTAGGTAGCTGTTTATCAGTAAAAATCTCCACTGAATTAAGAACAGCAGTATCTTAATAATTTAAGTACTTCCTGGTATGGTTACTGTACTGGTAACTCCCCAAAAGAATCTGGATTGTGGTGAGGGAACAGAGAAAAAATCTCAATTAGGACCTGCACTTACGAAGGAGGTAGGCGGCTGTATATCAGGGAGTAAACCTTCTGAGAATAAAAACAGCTGGAGCTTGTTCAGGTAATTACACAGCGGAAAGGATAATGTAATGGGAACTCCTCAGAAGAATCTGATTTGTGGTGAGGGGAGAGAGGTAAAAGTTCATTTAGGAACGACATGAACATGCTGCGTAGGTAGCTGTTTATCAGTAAATATCTCCACTGAGATTAAGAAAAGCAGTAGCTTAATAAATTAAGTACTTCCTGGTATGGTTACTGTACTGGGAACTGCCCAAAAGAATCTGGATTGTGGTGAGGGAACAGAGAAAAAAGCTCATTTAGGACCTGGACTTACGAAGGGGGTAGACAGCTGTATATCAGGGAGCAAACCTTCTGAGAATAAAAACAGCTGGAGCTTGTTAAGGTAATTACACAGGGGAAAGGATAATGTACTGGGAACTCCTCAGAAGAATCTGATTTGTGGTGTGGGGAGAGAGATAAAAGCTCATTTAGGAACGACATGAACATGCTGCGTAGGTAGCTGTTTATCAGTAAATATCTCCACTGAGATTAAGAAAAGCAGTAGCTTAATAAATTAAGTACTTCCTGGTATGGTTACTGTATTGGTAACTCCCAAAAGAATCAGGATTGTGGTGAGGGAACAGAAAAAAAGCGCATTTAGGACCTGCACTTACGAAGGGGGTAGGCAGCTGTATATCAGGGAGTAAAACTTCTGAGAATAAAAACAGCTGGAGCTTGTTAAGGTAATTACACAAGGGAAAGGATAATGTACTGGGAACTCCTCAGAAGAATCTGATTTGTGGTGAGGGGAGAGAGATAATAGATCATTTAGGACCTGCACTTACGAAGGGTGTAGGCAGCTGTATATCAGGGAGTAAACCTTCTGAGAATAGAAACAGCTGGAGCTTGTGAAGGTAATTACACAGGGGAAAGGATAATGTACTGGGAACTCCTCAGAAGAATCTGATTTGTGGTGAGGGGAGAGAGATAAAAGCTCATTTAAGAACGACATGAACATGCTGCATATGTAGCTGTTTATCAGTAAAAATCTCCACTGAATTAAGAAAAGCAGTATCTTAATAATTTAAGTACTTCCTGGTATGGTTACTGTACTGGTAACTCCCCAAAAGAATCTGGATTGTGGTGAGGGAACAGAGAAAAAATCTCAATTAGGACCTGCACTTACGAAGGAGGTAGGCAGCTGTATATCAGGGAGTAAACCTTCTGAGAATAAAAACAGCTGGAGCTTGTTCAGGTAATTACACAGCGGAAAGGATAATGTAATGGGAACTCCTCAGAAGAATCTGATTTGTGGTGAGGGGAGAGAGGTAAAACTTCATTTAGGAACGACATGAACATGCTGCGTAGGTAGCTGTTTATCAGTAAATATCTCCACTGAGATTAAGAAAAGCAGTAGCTTAATAAATTAAGTACTTCCTTGTATGGTTACTGTAGTGGGAACTCCCCAAAAGAATCTGGATTGTGGTGAGGGAACAGAGTAAAAAGCTCATTTAGGACCTGCACTTACGAAGGGGGGTAGGCAGCTGTATATGAGGGAGTAAACCTTCTGAGAATAAAAACAGCTGGAGCTTGTTAAGGTAATTACACAGGGGAAAGGATAATGTACTAGGAACTCCTCAGAAGAATCTGATTTGTGGTGAGGGGAGAGAGATAAAAGCTCATTTAGGAACGACATGAACATGCTGCGTAGGTAGCTGTTTATCAGTGAATATCTCCAATGAGATTAAGCAAAGCAGTAGCTTAATAAATTAAGTACTTCCTGGTATGGTTACTGTACTGGTAACTCCCCAAAAGAATCTGGACTGTGGTGAGGGAACAGAGAAAAAAGCTCATTCAGGACCTGCACTTACGAAGAGGGTAGGCAGCTGTATATCAGGGAGTAAACCTTCTGAGAATAAAAACAGCTGGAGCTTGTTAAGGTAATTACACAGGGGAAAGGATAATGTACTGGGAACTCCTCAGAAGAATCTGATTTGTGGTGAGGGGAGAGAGATAAAAGCTCATTTAGGAACGACATGAACATGCTGCGTAGGTAGCTGTTTATCAGTAAATATCTCCACTGAGATTAAGAAAAGCAGTAGCTTAATAAATTAAGTACTTCCTGGTATGGTTACTGTGCTGGTAACTCCCAAAAGAATCTGGATTGTCGTGAGGGAACAGAGAAAAAAGCTCATTTAGGACCTGCACTTACGAAGGGGGTAGGCAGCTGTATATCAGGGAGTAAACCTTCTGAGAATAAAACAGCTGGAGCTTGTTAAGGTAATTACACAGGGGAAAGGATAATGTAGTGGGAACTCCTCAGAAGAATCTGATTTGTGGTGAGGGGAGAGAGATAAAAGCTCATTTAGGAACGACATGAACATGCTGCGTAGGTAGCTGTTTATCAGTGAATATCTCCACTGAGATTAAGAAAAGCAGTAGCTTAATAAATTAAGTACTTCCTGGTATGGTTACTGTACTGGTAACTCCCCAAAAGAATCTGGATTGTGGTGAGGGAACAGAAAAAAAAGCTCATTTAGGACCTGCACTTACGAAGGGGGTAGGCAGCTGTATATCAGGGAGTAAACCTTCTGAGAATAAAAACAGCTGTAGCTTGTTAAGGTAATTACACAGGGGAAAGGATAATGTACTGGGAACTCCTCAGAAGAATCTGATTTGTGGTGAGGGGAGAGAGATAAAAGCTCATTTAGGAACGACATGAACATGCTGTGTAGGTAGCTGTTTATCAGTAAATATCTCCACTGAGATTAAGAAAAGCAGTAGCTTAATAAATTAAGTACTTTCTGGTATGGTTACTGTTCTGGTAACTCCCCAAAAGAATCTGGATTGTGGTGAGGGAACAGAGAAAAAAGCTCATTTAGGACCTGCACTTACAAAGGGGGTAGGCAGCTGTATATCAGGGAGTAAACCTTCTGAGAATAAAAACAGCTGGAGCTTATTAAGGTAATTACACAGGGGAAAGGATAATGTACTGGGAACTCCTCAGAAGAATCTGATTTGTGGTGAAGGGAGAGAGATAAAAGCTCATTTAGGAACGAAATGAACATGCTGAGTAGGTAGCTGTTTATCAGTAAATATCTCCACTGAGATTAAGAAAAGCAGTAGCTTAATAAATTAAGTACTTCCTGCTATGGTTACTGTACTGGTAACTCCCCAAAAGAATCTGGATTGTGGTGAGGGAAGAGAGAAAATAGCACATTTAGGACCAGCACTTACGAAGGGGGTAGGCAGTTGTATATCAGGGAGTAAACCTTCTGAGAATAAAAACAGCTGGAACTTGTTAAGGTAATTACACAGGGGAAAGGATAATGTACTGGGAACTCCTCAGAAGAATCTGATTTGTGGTGAGGGAGAGAGATAAAAAGCTCATTTAGGAACGACATGAACATGCTGCGTAGGTAGCTGTTTACCAGTAAATATCTCCACTGAGATTAAGAAAAGCAGTAGCTTAATAAATTAAATACTTCCTGGTATGGTTACTGTACTGGTAACTCCCCAAAAGAATCTGGATTGTGGTGAGGGAACAGAGAAAAAAGCTCATTTAGGACCTGCACTTACGAAGGGGGTAGGCAGCTGTATATCAGGGAGTAAACCTTCTGAGAATAAAAGCAGCTGGGGCTTGTTAAGGTAATTACACAGGGGAAAGGATAATGTACTGGGAACTCCTCAGAAGAATCTGATTTGTGGTGAGGGGAGAGAGATAAAAGCTCATTTAGGAACGACATGAGCATGCTGCGTAGGTAGCTGTTTATCAGTAAATATCTCCACTGAGATTAAGAAAAGCAGTAGCTTAATAAATTAAGTACTTCCTGGT
>NW_025960977.1:0-38887 GCF_023159225.1 Perognathus longimembris pacificus
ACTGATAAACAGCTACCTACGCAGCATGTTCATGTCGTTCCTAAATGAGCTTATATCTCTCTCCCCTCACCACAAATCAGATTCTTCTGAGGAGTTCCCAGTACATTATCCTTTCCCCTGTGTAATTACCTTAACAAGCTCCAGCTGTTTTTATTCTCAGAAGGTTTACTCCCTGATATACAGCTGCCTACCCCCTTCGTAAGTGCAGGTCCTAAATGAGCTTTTTTCTCTGTTCCCTCACCAGAATCCAAAATCTTTTGGGGGAGTTACCAGTACAGTAACCATACCAGGAAGTACTTAATTTATTAAGCTACTGCTGTTCTTAATTCAGTCGAGATATTTACTGATAAACAGCTACCTACGCAGCATGTTCATGTCGTTCCTAAATGAGCTTTTATCTCTCTCCCCTCACCACAAATCAGATTCATCTGAGGAGTTCCCAGTACATTATCCTTTCCCCTGTGTAATTACCCTTAACAAGCTCCAGGTGTTTTTATTCTCAGAAGGTTTACTCCCTGATATTCAGCTGCCTACCCCCTTCGAAAGTGCAGGTCCTAAATGATATTTTTTTCTCTGTTCCCTCAGCAAATCCAGATTCTTTTGGGGAGTTACCAATACAGTAACCATTCCAGGAAGTACTTAATTTATTAAGATACTGCTTTTCTTAATCTCAGTGGAGATATTTACTGATAAACAGCTACCTACGCAGCATGTTCCTGTCGTTCCTAAATGAGCTTTTATCTCTCTCCCCTCACCACAAATCAGATTCTTCTGAATTGTTCCCAGTACATTATCATTTCCCCTGTGTAATTACCTTAACAAGCTCCAGCTGTTTTTATTCTCAGAAGGTTTACTCCCTGATATACAGCTGCCTGCTCCCTTCGTAAGTGCAGGTCCTAAATGAGCTTTTTTCTCTGTTCCCCTCACCACAATCCAGATTCTTTTGGGGAGTTACCAGTACACTAACCATACCAGGAAGTACTTAATTTATTAAGCTACTGCTTTTCATAATCTCAGTGGAGATATTTACTGATAAACAGCTACCTATGCAGCATGTTCATGTCGTTCCTAAATGAGCTTTTATCTCTCTCCCCTCACCACAAATCAGATTCTTCTGAATTGTTTCCAGTACATTATCATTTCCCCTGTGTAATTACCTTAACAATCTCCAGCTGTTTTTTTTTCTCAGAAGGTTTACTCCCTGATATACAGATGCCTACTGCCTTCGTAAGTGCAGGTCCTAAATGAGCTTTTTTTCTCTGTTCCCTCACACAATCCAGATTCTTTTGGGGAGTTACCAGTACAGTAACCATAGCAGGAAGTACTTAATTTATTAAGCTACTGCTTTGCTTAATCTCAGTGGAGATATTTACTGATAAACAGCTAGCTACGCAGCATGTTCATGTCGTTTCAAAATGAGCTTTTATCTCTCTCCCCTCACCACAAATCAGATTCTTCTGAGGAGTTCCCAGTACATTATCCTTTCCCTGTGTAATTACCTTAACAAGCTGCAGCTGTTTTTATTCTCAGAAGGTTTACTCCCTGATATACAGCTGCCTACCCCCTTCGTAAGTCCAGGTCCTAAATGAGCTTTTTTCTCTGTTCCCTCACCACAATCCAGATTCTTTTGGGGAGTTACCAGTACAGTAACCATACCAGGAAGTGCTTAATTTATTAAGCTACTGCTTTTCTTATTCTCAGTGGAGATATTTACTGATAAACAGCTACCTACGCAGCATGTTCATGTAGTTCCTAAATGAGCTTTTATCTCTCTCCCCTCACCACAAATCAGATTCTTCTGAGGAGTTCCCAGTACATTATCCTTTCCCTTGTGTAATTACCTTAACAAGATGCAGCTGTTTTTATTCTCAGAAGCTTTACTCCTGATATACAGCTGCCTACCCCCTTCGTAAGTGCAGGTCCTAAATGAGCTTTTTTCTCTGTTCCCTCACCACAATCCAGATTCTTTTGGGGAGTTACCAGTACAGTAACCATACCAGGAACTACTTAATTTATTAAGCTACTGCTTTTCTTAATCTCAGTGGAGATATTTACTGATAAACAGCTACCTAAGCAGCATGTACATGTAGTTCCTAAATGAGCTTTTATCTCTCTCCCCTCACCACAAATCAGATTCTTCTGAGGAGTTCCCAGTACATTATCCTTTCCCCTGTGTAATTACCTTAACAAGCTGCAGCTGTTTTTATTCTCAGAAGGTTTACTCCCTGATATACAGCTGCCTACCCCCTTCGTAAGTGCAGGTCCTAAATGAGCTTTTTTCTCTGTTCCCTCACCACAATCCATTTTCTTGGGGAGTTACCAGTACAGTAACCATAGCAGGAAGTACTTAATTTATTAAGCTACTGCTTTGCTTAATCTCAGTGGAGATATTTACTGATAAACAGCTACCTACGCAGCATGTTCATGTCGTTCCTAAATGAGCTTTTATCTCTCTCCCCTCACCACAAATCAGATTCCTCTGAGGACTTTCCAGTTCATTATCCTTTCCCCTGTGTAATTACCTTAACAAGCTCCAGCTGTTTTTATTCTCAGAAAGTTTACTCCCTGATATACAGCTGCCTACCCCCTTCGTAAGTGCAGGTCCTAAATGAGCTTTTTTCTCTGTTCCCTCACCACAATCCAGATTCTTTTGGGGAGTTACCAGTACAGTAACAATACCAGGAAGTACTTAATTTATTAAGATACTGCTTTTCTTAATCTCAGTGGAGATATTTACTGATAAACAGCTACCTACGCAGCATGTTCATGTCGTTTCAAAATGAGCTTTTATCTCTCTCCCCTCACCACAAATCAGATTCCTCTGAGGACTTTCCAGTTCATTATCCTTTCCCCTGTGTAATTACCTTAACAAGCTCCAGCTGTTTTTATTCTCAGAAAGTTTACTCCCTGATATACAGCTGCCTACCCCCTTCGTAAGTGCAGGTCCTAAATGAGCTTTTTTCTCTGTTCCCTCACCACAATCCAGATTCTTTTGGGGAGTTACCAGTACAGTAACCATACCAGGAAGTACTTAATTTATTAAGCTACTGCTTTTCTTAATCTCAGTGGAGATATTTACTGATAAACAGCTAAGTACGCAGCATGTTCATGTCGTTCCTAAATGAGCTTTTATCTTTCTCCCCCTCACCAAAAATCGGATTCTTCTGAGGAGTTCCCAGTACATTATCCTTTCCCCTGTGTAATTACCTTAACAAGCTCCAGCTGTTTTTATTCTCAGAAGGTTTACTCCCTGATATAGAGCTGCCTATCCCCTTCGTAAGTGCAGGTCCTAAATGAGCTTTTTTCTCTGTTCCCTCACCACAATCCAGATTCTTTTGGGGAGTTACCAGTCCAGTAAACATACCAGGAAGTATTTAATTTATTAAGCTACTGCTTTTCTAATCTCAGTGGACCTATTTACTGATAAACAGATACATACGCAGCATGTTCATGTCGTTCCTAAATGAGCTTTTATCTCTCTCCCCTCACCACAAATCAGAATCTTCTGAGGAGTTCCCAGTACATTATCCTTTCCCCTGTGTAATTACCTTAACAAGCTCCAGCTGTTTTTATTCTCAGAAGGTTTACTCCCTGATATACAGCTGCCTACCACCTTCGTAAGTGCAGGTCCTAAATAAGCTTTTTTCTCTGTTCCCTCACCACAATCCAGATTCTTTTGGGGAGTTACCAGTACAGGAACCATACCAGGAAGTACTTAATTTATTAAGATACTGCTTTCTTAATCTCAGTGGAGATATTTACTGATAAACAGCATCCTACGCAGCATGTTCATGTCGTTCCTAAATGAGCTTTTATCTCTCTCCCCTCACCACGAATCAGATTCTTCTGAGGAGTTCCCAGTACATTATCCTTTCCCCTGTGTAATTACCTTAACAAGCTCCAGCTGTTTTTATTCTCAGAAGGTTTACTCCCTGATATACCGCTGCCTACCCCCTTCGAAAGTGCAGGTCATAAATGAGCTTTTTTTCTCTGTTCCCTCACCACAATCCAGATTCTTTTGGGGAGTTACCAGTACAGTAACCATACCAAGATGTACTTAATTTATTAAGCTACTGCTTTTCTTAATCTCAGAGGAGATATTTACTGAGAATCAGCTACTTATGCAGCATGATAATGTCGTTTCTAAATGAGCTTTTATCTCTCTCCCCTCACCACAAATCAGATTCCTCTGAGGAGTTCCCAGTACATTATCCTTTCCCCTGTGTAATTACCTTACAAGCTCCAGCTGTTTTTATTCTCAGAAGTTTTACTCCCTGATATACAGCTGCCTACCCCCTTCGTAAGTGCAGGACCTAAATGAGCTTTTTTCTCTGTTCCCTCACCACAATCCAGATTCTTTTGGGAGTTACCAGTACAGTAACCATACCAGGAAGTACTTAATTTATTAAGATACTGCTTTTCTTAATCTCAGTGGAGATATTTACTGATAAACAGCTACCTACGCAGCATGTTCCTGTCGTTCCTAAATGAGCTTTTATCTCTCTCCCCTCACCACAAATCAGATTCTTCTGAATTGTTCCCAGTACATTATCATTTCCCCTGTGTAATTACCTTAACAAGCTCCAGCTGTTTTTTATTCTCAGAAGGTTTACTCCCTGATATACAGCTGCCTGCTCCCTTCGTAAGTGCAGGTCCTAAATGAGCTTTTTTCTCTGTTCCCTCACCACAATCCAGATTCTTTTGGGGAGTTACCAGTACACTAACCATACCAGGAAGTACTTAATTTATTAAGCTACTGCTTTTCTTAATCTCAGTGGAGATATTTACTGATAAACAGCTACCTATGCAGCATGTTCATGTCGTTCCTAAATGAGCTTTTATCTCTCTCCCCTCACCACAAATCAGATTCTTCTGAATTGTTTCCAGTACATTATCCTTTCCCCTGTGTAATTACCTTAACAAGCTGCAGCTGTTTTTATTCTCAGAAGGTTTACTCCCTGATATACAGCTGCCTACCCCCCTTCGTAAGTCCAGGTCCTAAATGAGCTTTTTTCTCTGTTCCCTCACCACAATCCAGATTCTTTTGGGGAGTTACCAGTACAGTAACCATACCAGGAAGTGCTTAATTTATTAAGCTACTGCTTTTCTTATTCTCAGTGGAGATATTTACTGATAAACAGCTACCTACGCAGCATGTTCATGTAGTTCCTAAATGAGCTTTTATCTCTCTCCCCTCACCACAAATCAGATTCTTCTGAGGAGTTCCCAGTACATTATCCTTTCCCTTGTGTAATTACCTTAACAAGATGCAGCTGTTTTTATTCTCAGAAGCTTTACTCCCTGATATACAGCTGCCTACCCCCTTCGTAAGTGCAGGTCCTAAATGAGCTTTTTTCTCTGTTCCCTCACCACAATCCAGATTCTTTTGGGGAGTTACCAGTACAGTAACCATACCAGGAACTACTTAATTTATTAAGCTACTGCTTTTCTTAATCTCAGTGGAGATATTTACTGATAAACAGCTACCTAAGCAGCATGTACATGTAGTTCCTAAATGAGCTTTTATCTCTCTCCCCTCACCACAAATCAGATTCTTCTGAGGAGTTCCCAGTACATTATCCTTTCCCCTGTGTAATTACCTTAACAAGCTGCAGCTGTTTTTATTCTCAGAAGGTTTACTCCCTGATATACAGCTGCCTACCCCCTTCGTAAGTGCAGGTCCTAAATGAGCTTTTTTCTCTGTTCCCTCACCACAATCCATTTTCTTGGGGAGTTACCAGTACAGTAACCATAGCAGGAAGTACTTAATTTATTAAGCTACTGCTTTGCTTAATCTCAGTGGAGATATTTACTGATAAACAGCTACCTACGCAGCATGTTCATGTCGTTCCTAAATGAGCTTTTATCTCTCTCCCCTCACCACAAATCAGATTCCTCTGAGGACTTTCCAGTTCATTATCCTTTCCCCTGTGTAATTACCTTAACAAGCTCCAGCTGTTTTTATTCTCAGAAAGTTTACTCCCTGATATACAGCTGCCTACCCCCTTCGTAAGTGCAGGTCCTAAATGAGCTTTTTTCTCTGTTCCCTCACCACAATCCAGATTCTTTTGGGGAGTTACCAGTACAGTAACAATACCAGGAAGTACTTAATTTATTAAGATACTGCTTTTCTTAATCTCAGTGGAGATATTTACTGATAAACAGCTACCTACGCAGCATGTTCATGTCGTTTCAAAATGAGCTTTTATCTCTCCTCCCCTCACCACAAATCAGATTCCTCTGAGGACTTTCCAGTTCATTATCCTTTCCCCTGTGTAATTACCTTAACAAGCTCCAGCTGTTTTTATTCTCAGAAAGTTTACTCCCTGATATACAGCTGCCTACCCCCCTTCGTAAGTGCAGGTCCTAAATGAGCTTTTTTCTCTGTTCCCTCACCACAATCCAGATTCTTTTGGGGAGTTACCAGTACAGTAACCATACCAGGAAGTACTTAATTTATTAAGCTACTGCTTTTCTTAATCTCAGTGGAGATATTTACTGATAAACAGCTAAGTACGCAGCATGTTCATGTCGTTCCTAAATGAGCTTTTATCTTTCTCCCCTCACCAAAAATCGGATTCTTCTGAGGAGTTCCCAGTACATTATCCTTTCCCCTGTGTAATTACCTTAACAAGCTCCAGCTGTTTTTATTCTCAGAAGGTTTACTCCCTGATATAGAGCTGCCTATCCCCTTCGTAAGTGCAGGTCCTAAATGAGCTTTTTTCTCTGTTCCCTCACCACAATCCAGATTCTTTTGGGGAGTTACCAGTCCAGTAAACATACCAGGAAGTATTTAATTTATTAAGCTACTGCTTTTCTTAATCTCAGTGGACCTATTTACTGATAAACAGATACATACGCAGCATGTTCATGTCGTTCCTAAATGAGCTTTTATCTCTCTCCCCTCACCACAAATCAGAATCTTCTGAGGAGTTCCCAGTACATTATCCTTTCCCCTGTGTAATTACCTTAACAAGCTCCAGCTGTTTTTATTCTCAGAAGGTTTACTCCCTGATATACAGCTGCCTACCACCTTCGTAAGTGCAGGTCCTAAATAAGCTTTTTTCTCTGTTCCCTCACCACAATCCAGATTCTTTTGGGGAGTTACCAGTACAGGAACCATACCAGGAAGTACTTAATTTATTAAGATACTGCTTTTCTTAATCTCAGTGGAGATATTTACTGATAAACAGCATCCTACGCAGCATGTTCATGTCGTTCCTAAATGAGCTTTTATCTCTCTCCCCTCACCACGAATCAGATTCTTCTGAGGAGTTCCCAGTACATTATCCTTTCCCCTGTGTAATTACCTTAACAAGCTCCAGCTGTTTTTATTCTCAGAAGGTTTACTCCCTGATATACCGCTGCCTACCCCCTTCGAAAGTGCAGGTCATAAATGAGCTTTTTTCTCTGTTCCCTCACCACAATCCAGATTCTTTTGGGGAGTTACCAGTACAGTAACCATACCAAGATGTACTTAATTTATTAAGCTACTGCTTTTCTTAATCTCAGAGGAGATATTTACTGAGAATCAGCTACTTATGCAGCATGATAATGTCGTTCCTAAATGAGCTTTTATCTCTCTCCCCTCACCACAAATCAGATTCCTCTGAGGAGTTCCCAGTACATTATCCTTTCCCCTGTGTAATTACCTTAACAAGCTCCAGCTGTTTTTATTCTCAGAAGTTTTACTCCCTGATATACAGCTGCCTACCCCCTTCGTAAGTGCAGGACCTAAATGAGCTTTTTTCTCTGTTCCCTCACCACAATCCAGATTCTTTTGGGGAGTTACCAGTACAGTAACCATACCAGGAAGTACTTAATATATTAAGCTACTGCTTTTTTTAATCTCAGTGGAGATATTTTCTGATAAACAACTACGTACGCAGCATGTTCATGTCGTTCCTAAATGAGCTTTTATCTCTCTCCCCTCACCACAAATCAGATTCTTCTGAGGAGTTCCCAGTACATTATCCTTTCTCCTGTGTAATTACCTTAACAAGCTCCAGCTGTTTTTATTCTCAGAAGGTTTACTCCCTGATAAACTGCTGCCTATCCCCTTCGAAAGTGCAGGTTCTAAATGAGCTTTTTTCTCTGTTCCCTCACCACAATCCAGATTCTTTTGGGGAGTGTCCAGTACAGTAACCATACCAGGAAGTACTTAATTTATTAAGCTACTGCTTTTCTTAATCTCAGTGGAGATATTTACTGATAAACAGCTACCTACGCAGCATGTTCATGTCGTTCCTAAATGAGCTTTTATCTCTCTCCCCTCACCACAAATCAGATTCTTCAGAGGAGTTCCCAGTACATTATCCTTTCCCCTGTGTAATTACCTTAACAAGCTCCAGCTGTTTTTACTCTCAGAAGGTTTACTCCCTGATATACAGCTGCCTACCCCCTTCGTAAGTGCAGGTCCTAAATGAGCTTTTTTCTCTTTTCCCTCACCACAATCTAGATTCTTTTGGGGAGTTACCGGTACAGTAAACATACCAGGAAGTACTTAATTTATTTAGCTACTGCTTTTCTTAATCTCAGTGGAGATATTTACTGATCAACAGCTACCTACGCAGCATGTTCATGTCGTTCCTAAATGAGCTTTAATCTCTCTCCCCTCACCACAAATCAGATTCTTCTGAGGAGTTCCCAGTACTTTATACTTTCCCCTGTGTAATTACCTTAACAAGCTTCAGCTGTTTTTATTCTCAGAAGGTTTACTCCCTGATATACAGCTGCCTACCCCCTTCGTAAGTGCAGATCCTAAATGAGCTTTTTTCTCTGTTCCCTCACCACAATCCAGATTCTTTTGGGGAGTTACCAGTACAGTTACCATACCAGGAAGTACTTAATTTATTAAGCTACTGCTTTTCTTAATCTCAGTGGAGATATTTACTAATAAACAGCTACCTACGCAGCATGTTCATGTCGTTGCTAAATGAGCTTTATCTCTCTCCCCTCACCACAAATCAGATTCTTCTGAGGAGTTCCCAGTACATTATCCTTTCCCCTGTGTAATTACCTTAACAAGCTCCAGCTGTTTTTATTCTCAGAAGGTTTACTCCCTGATATACAGCTGCCTACCCCCTTCGTAAGTGCAGGTAGTAAATGAGCTCATTTCTCTGTTCCCTCACCAAAATCCAGATTCTTTTGGGGAGTTACCAGTACAGTAACCATACCAGGAAGTACTTAATTTATTAAGCTACTGCTTTTCTTAATCTCAGTGGAGATATTTACTGATAAACAGCTACCTAAGCAGGATGTACATGTAGTTCCTAAATGAGCTTTTATCTCTCCCCCTCACCACAAATCAGATTCTTCTGAGGAGTTCCCAGTACATTATCCTTTCCCCTGTGTAATTACCTTAACAAGCTGCAGCTGTTTTTATTCTCAGAAGCTTTACTCCCTGATATACAGCTGCCTACCCCCTTCGTAAGTGCAGGTCCTAAATGAGCTATTTTCTCTGTTCCCTCACCACAATCCA
The DNA here is from genome assembly GCF_023159225.1 of Perognathus longimembris pacificus. Lineage (NCBI taxonomy): Eukaryota > Metazoa > Chordata > Mammalia > Rodentia > Heteromyidae > Perognathus > Perognathus longimembris. The sequence goes on from NW_025960977.1 coordinate 9,482, forward strand.
GATTCTTTTGGGGAGTTACCAGTACAGTAACCATAGCAGGAAGTACTTAATTTATTAAGCTACTGCTTTTCTAAAGCTCAGTGGAGATATTTACTGATAAACAGCTACCTACGCAGCATGTTCATGTCGTTCCTAAATGAGCTTTTATCTCTCTCCCCTCACCACAAATCAGATTCTTCTGTGGAGTTCCCAGTACATTATCCTTTCCCCTGTGTAATTACCTTAACAAGCTCCAGCTGTTTTTATTCTCAGAAGGTTTACTCCCTGATATACAGTTGCCAACCCCTTCGTAAGTGCAGGTCCTAAATGAGCTTTTTTCTCTGTTCCCTCACCACAATCCAGATTCTTTTGGGGAGTTACCAGTACAGTAACCATACCAGGAAGTACTTAATTTATTAAGCTACTGCTTTTCTTAATCTCAGTGGAGATATTTACTGATAAACAGCTACGTACGCAGCATGTTCATGTCGTTACTTAATGAGCTTTTATCTCTCTCCGCTCACCACAAATCAGATTCTTCTGAGGAGTTCCCAGTACATTATCCTTTCCCCTGTGTAATTACCTTAACAAGCTCGAGCTGTTTTTATTCTCAGAAGTTTTACTCCATGATATACAGCTGCCTACCCCCTTCGTAAGTGCAGGTCCTAAATGAGCTTTTTTCTCTGTTCCCTCACCACAATCCAGATTCTTTTGGCGAGTTACCAGTACAGTAACCATACCAGGAAGTACTTAATTTATTAAGCTACTGCTTTTCTTAATCTCAGTGGAGATATTTACTGATAAACAGCTACATACGTAGCATGTTCATGTCGTTTCAAAATGAGCTTTTATCTCTCTCCCCTCACCACAAATCAGATTCCTCTTAGGACTTTCCAGTACATTATCCTTTCCCCTGTGTAATTACCTTAACAAGCTCCAGCTGTTTTTATTCTCAGAAGGTTTACTCCCTGATATACAGCTGCCTACCCCCTTCGTAAGTGCAGGTCCTAAATGAGCTTTTTTCTCTGTTCCCTCACCACAATCCAGATTCTTTTGGGGAGTTACCAGTACAGTAACAATACCAGGAAGTACTTAATTTATTAAGCTACTGCTTTTCTTAATCTCAGTGGAGATATTTACTGATAAACAGCTAAGTACGCAGCATGTTCATGTCGTTCCTAAATGAGCTTTTATCTTTCTCCCCTCACCAAAAATCGGATTCTTCTGAGGAGTTCCCAGTACATTATCCTTTCCCCTGTGTAATTACCTTAACAAGCTCCAGCTGTTTTTATTCTCAGAAGGTTTACTCCCTGATATAGAGCTGCCTACCACCTTCGTAAGTGCAGGTCCTAACTGAGTTTTTTCTCTGTTCCCTCACCACAATCCAGATTCTTTTGGGAGTTACCAGTACAGGAACCATACCAGGAAGTACTTAATTTATTAAGATACTGCTTTTCTTAATCTCAGTGGAGATATTTACTGATAAACAGCTTCCTACGCAGCATGTTCATGTCGTTCCTAAATGAGTTTTTATCTCTCTCCCCTCACCACGAATCACATTCTTCTGAGGAGTTCCCAGTACATTATCCTTTCCCCTGTGTAATTACCTTAACAAGCTCCAGCTGTTTTTATTCTCAGAAGGTTTACTCCCTGATATACCCCTGCCTACCCCCTTCGAAAGTGCAGGTCATAAATGAGCTTTTTTCTCTGTTCCCTCACCACAATCCAGATTCCTTTGGGGAGTTACCAGTACAGTAACCATACCAGGAAGTACTTAATTTATTAAGCTACTGCTTTTCTTAATCTCAGTGGAGATATTTACTAATAAACAGCTACGTGTGCAGCATGTTCATGTCGTTCATAAATGAGCTTTTATCTCTCTCCCCTCACCACAAATCAGATACTTCTGAGGAGTTCCCAGTACATTATCCTTTCCCCTGTGTAATTACCTTAACAAGCTCCAGCTGTTTTCATTCTCAGAAGGTTTACTCCCTGATATACAGCTGCCTACCCCCTACGTAAGTGCAGGTCCTAAATGAGCTTTTTTCTCTGTTCCCTCACCACAATCCAGATTCTTTTGGGAATTACCAGTACAGTAACCATACCAGGAAGTACTTAATTTATTAAGCTACTGCTTTTCTTAATCTCAGTGGAGATATTTACTGATAAACAGCTACCTACGCAGCATGTTCATGTCGTTCCTAAATGAGCTTTTATCTCTCTCCCCTCACCACAAATCAGATTCTTCAGAGGAGTTCCCAGTACTTTATAATTTCCCCTGTGTAATTACCTTAACAAGCTCCAGCTGTTTTTATTCTCAGAAGGTTTACTCCCTGATATACAGCTGCCTACCCCCTTCGTAAGTGCAGGTCCTAAATGAGCTTTTTTCTCTGTTCCCTCACCACAATCCAGATTCTTTTGGGGAGTTACCAGTACAGTAACCATACCAGGAAGTACTTAATTTATTAAGCTACTGCTTTTCTTAATCTCAGTGGAGATATTTACTGATAAACAGCTACCTACGCAGCATGTTCATGTCGTTCCTAAATGAGCTTTTATCTCTCTCCCCTCACCACAAATCAGAGACTTCTGAGGAGTTCCCAGTACATTATCCTTTCCCCTGTGTAATTACCTTAACAAGCTCCAGCTGTTTTTATTCTCAGAAGGTTTACTCCCTGATATACAGCTGCCTACCCCCTTCGTAAGTGCAGGTCCTAAATGAGCTTTTTTCTCTGTTCCCTCACCACAATCCAGATTCTTTTGGGGAGTTACCAGTACAGTAACCATACCAGGAAGTACTTAATTTATTAAGCTACTGCTTTTCTTAATCTCAGTGGAGATATTTACTGATAAACAGCTACCTACGCAGCATGTTCATGTCGTTCCTAAATGAGCTTTATTCTCTCTCCCCTCACCACAAATCAGATTCTTCAGAGGAGTTCCCAGTACCTTATAATTTCGCCTGTGTAATTACCTTAACAAGCTCCAGCTGTTTTTATTCTCAGAAGGTTTACTACCTGATATACAGCTGCCTACCCCCTTCGTAAGTGCAGGTCCTAAATGAGCTTTTTCTCTTTTCCCTCACCACAATCTAGATTCTTTTGGGGAGTTACCAGTACAGAAAACATACCAGGAAGTACTTAATTTATTTAGCTACTGCTTTTCTTAATCTCAGTGGAGATATTTACTGATGAACAGCTACCTACGCAGCATGTTCATGTCGTTCCTAAATGAGCTTTAATCTCTCTCCCCTCACCACAAATCAGATTCTTCTGAGGAGTTCCCAGTACTTTATACTTTCCCTGTGTAATTACCTTAACAAGCTTCAGCTGTTTTTATTCTCAGAAGGTTTACTCCCTCATATACAGCTGCCTACCCCCTTCGTAAGTGCAGGTCCTAAATGAGATTTTTTCTCTGTTCCCTCACCACAATCCAGATTCTTTTGGGAGTTACCAGTACAGTAACCATACCAGGAAGTACTTAATTTATTGAGCTACTGCTTTTCTTAATCTCAGTGGAGATATTTACTGATAAACAGCTACCTACGCAGCATGTTCATGTCGTTCCTAAATGAGCTTTTATCTCTCTCCCCTCACCAAAAATCAGATTCTTCTGAGGAGTTCCCAGTACATTATCCTTTCCCTTGTGTAATTACATTAACAAGCTCCAGCTGTTTTTATTCTCAGAAGGTTTACTCCCTGATATACAGTTGCCTACCCCCTTCGTAAATGCAGGTCATAAATGAGCTTTTTTCTCTGTTCCCTCACCACAATCCAGATTCTTTTCGGGAGTTACCAGTACAGTAACCATACCAGGAAGAACTTAATTTATTAAGCTACTGCTTTTCTTAATCTCATTGGAGATATGTACTGATAAACAGCTACGTACGCAGCATGTTCATGTCGTTCCTAAATGAGCTTTTATCTCTCTCCCCTCACCACAAATCAGATTCTTCTGAGCAGTTCCCAGTACATTATCCTTTCCCCTGTGTAATTACCTTAACAAGCTCCAGCTGTTTTTATTCTCAGAAGGTTTACTCCCTGATATACAGCTGCCTACCCCCTTCGTATGTGCAGGTCCTAAATGAGCTTTTTTCTCTGTTCCCTCACCACAATCCAGATTCTTTTGGGGAGTTAACAGTACAGTAACCATACCAGGAAGTACTTAATTTATTAAACTACTGCTTTTCTTAATCTCAGTGGAGATATTTAGTGATAAACAGCTACCTACGCAGCATGTTCATGTCGTTCCTAAATAAGCTTTTATCTCTCTCCCCTCACCACAAATCAGATTCTTCTGAGCAGTTCCCAGTACATTATCCTTTCCCCTGTGTAATTACCTTAACAAGCTCCAGCTGTTTTTATTCTCAGAAGGTTTACTCCCTGATATACAGCTGCCTACCCCCTTCGTAAGTGCAGGTCCTAAATGAGCTTTTTTCTCTGTTTCCTCACCACAATCCACATCTTTTGGGAGTTACCAGTACAGTAACCATAACAAGAAGTACTTAATTTATTAAGCTACTGCTTTTCTTAAACTCAGTGGAGATATTTACTGATAAACAGCTACCTATGCAGCATGTTCATGTCGTTCCTAAATGAGCTTTTATCTCTCTCCCCTCACCACAAATCAGATTCTTCTGAGGAGTTCCCAGTACATTATCCTTTCCCCTGTGTAATTACCTTAACAAGCTCCAGCTGTTTTTATTCTCACAAGGTTTACTCCCTGATATACAGCTGCATACCGCCTTCGTAAGTGCAGGTTTTAAATGAGCATTTTCTCTGTTCCCTCACCACAATCCAGATTCTTTTGTGGAGTTATCAGTATAGTAACTATACCAGGAAGTACTTAATTTATTAAGCTACTGCTTTTCTTCATCTCAGTGGAGATATTTACTGATAAACAGCTACCTACGCAGCATGTTCATGTCGTTCCTAAATGAGCTTTTATCTCTCTCCCCTCACCACAAATCAGATTCTTCTGAGGAGTTCCCAGTACATTATCCTTTCCCTGTGTAATTACCTTAACAAGCTCCAGCTGTTTTTATTCTCAGAAGGTTTACTCCCTGATATACAGCTGCCTACCCCCTTCGTAAGTGCAGGTCCTAAATGAGCTTTTTTCTCGGTTCCCTCACCACAATCCAGATTCTTTTGGGGAGTTACCAATACAGTAACAATACCAGCAAGTAATTAATTTATTAAGCTACTGCTTTTCTTAATCTCAGTGGAGATATTTACTGATAAACAGCTACCTACGCAGCATGTTCATGTCGTTCCTGAATGAGCTTTTATCTCTCTCCCCTCACCACAAATCAGATTCTTCTGAGGTGTTCCCAGTACATTATCATTTACCCTGTGTAATTACCTTAACAAGCTCCAGCTGTTTTTATTCTCAGAAGGTTTACTCCCTGATATACAGCTGCCTACTCCCTTCGTAAGTGCAGGTCCTAAATGAGCTTTTTAATCTGTTCCCTCACCACAATCCAGATTGTTTGGAGTTACCAGTACAGTAACCATACCAGGAAGTACTTAATTTATTAAGCTACTGCTTTTCTCCATCTCAGTGGAGATATTTACTGATAAACAGCTACCTACGCAGCATGTTCATGTCGTTCCTAAATGAGCTTTTATCTCTCTCCCCTCACCACAAATCAGATTCTTCTGAGGAGTTCCCAGTACATGATCCTTTCCCCTGTGTAATTACCTTAACAAGCTCCAGCTGTTTTTATTCTCAGAAGTTTTACTCCCTGATATACAGCTGCCTACCCCCTTCCTAAGTGCAGGTCCTAAATGAGCTTTTTTCTCTGTTCCCTCACCACAATCCAGATTCTTTTGGGGAGTTACCAGTACAGTAACCATACCAGGAAGTAATTAATTTATTAACCTACTGCTTTTCTTAATCTCAGTGGAGATATTTACTGATAAACAGCTACCTACGCAGCATGTTCATGTCGTTCGTAAATGACCTTTAATCTCTCTCCCCTCACCACAAATGAGATTCTTCTGAGGAGTTCCCAGTACTTTATACTTTCCCCTGTGTAATTACCTTAACAAACTTCAGCTGTTTTTATTCTCAGAAGGTTTACTCCCTGATATACAGCTGCCTACCCCCTTCGTAAGTGCAGGTCCTAAATGAGCTTTTTTCTCTGTTCCCTCACCACAATCCAGATTCTTTTGGGGAGTTACCAGTACAGTAACCATACCAGGAAGTACTTAATTAATTAAGCTACTGCTTTCTTAAACTCATTGGAGATTTGTACTGATAAACAGCTACGTACGCAGCATGTTCATGTGGTTCCTAAATGAGCTTTTATCTCTCTCCCCTCACCACAAATCAGATTCTTCTGAGGAGTTCCCAGTACATTATCCTTTCTCCTGTGTAATTACCTTAACAAGCTCCAGCGGTTTTTATTCTCAGAAGGTTTACTCCCTGATATACAGCTGCCTACCCCCTTCGTATGTGCAGGTCCTAAATGAGCTTTTTTCTCTGTTCCCTCAACACAATCCAGATTCTTTTGGGGAGTTAACAGTACAGTAACCATATCAGGAAGTACTTAATTTATTAACCTACTGCTTTTCTTAATCTCAGTGGAGATATTTACTAATAAACAGCTACCTACGCAGCATGTTCATGTCGTTCCTAAATAAGCTTTTATCTCTCTCCCCTCACCACAAATCAGATTCTTCTGAGGAGTTCCCAGTACATTATCCTTTCCCCTGTGTAATTACCTTAACAAGCTCCAGCTGTTTTTATTCTCAGAAGGTTTACTCCCTGATATACAGCTGCCTACCCCCTTCGTAAGTGCAGGTCCTAAATGAGCTTTTTTCTCTGTTTCCTCACCACAATCCACATTCTTTTGGGGAGTTACCAGAACAGTAACCATAACAAGAAGTACTTAATTTATTAAGCTACTGCTTTTCTTAATCTCAGTGGAGATATTTACTGATAAACAGCTACCTACGCAGCATGTTCAAGTCGTTCTTAAATGAGCATTTATCTCTCTCTCCTCTCCACAAATCAGATTCTTCTGAGGAGTTCCCAGTACATTATCCTTTCCCCTGTGTAATTACCTTAACATGCTCCAGCTGTTTTTATTCTCAGAAGGTTTACTCCCTGATATACAGCTGCATACCCCCTTCGTAAGTGCTGGAACTAAATGAACTTTTTTCCCTGTTCCCTCACAACAATCCAGATTCTTTTGGGGAGTTACCAGTACAGTAACCATATCAGGAAGTACTTAATTTATAAAGCTACTGCTTTTCTTAATCTCAGTGGAGATATTTACTGATAAACAGCTACCTACGCAGCATGTTCATGTCGTTCCTAAATGAGCTTTTATCTCTCTCCCCTCACCACAAATCAGATTCTTCTGAGGAGTTCCCAGTACATTATCCTTTCCCCTGTGTAATTACCTTAACAAGCTCCAGCTGTTTTTATTCTCAGAAGGTTTACTCCATGATATACAGCTGCATACCGCCTTCGTAAGTGCAGGTCCTAAATGAGCTTTTTTCTCTGTTCCCTCACTACAATCCAGATTCTTTTGTGGAGTTACCAGTATAGTAACTATACCAGGAAGTACTTAATATATTAAGCTACTGCTTTTCTTAATCTCAGTGGAGATATTTAATGATAAACAGCTACCTACGCAGCATGTTCATGTCGTTCCTAAATGAGCTTTTATCTCTCTCCCCTCACCACAAATCAGATTCTTCTGAGGAGTTTCCCAGTACATTATCCTTTCCCTGTGTAATTACCTTAACAAGCTCCAGCTGTTTTTTATTCTCAGAAGGTTTACTCCCTGATATACAGCTGCCTACCCCCTTCGTAAGTGCAGGTCCTAAATGAGCTTTTTTCTCGGTTCCCTCACCACAATCCAGATTCTTTTGGGGAGTTACCAATACAGTAACCATACCAGCAAGTACTTAATTTATTAAGCTACTGCTTTTCTTAATCTCAGTGGGATATTTTACTGATAAACAGCTACCTACGCAGCATGTTCATGTCGTTCCTAAATAAGCTTTTATCACTCTCCCCTCACCACAAATCAGATTCTTCTGAGGAGTTCCCAGTACATTATCCTTTCCCCTGTGTAATTACCTTAACAAGGACCAGCTGATTTTATTCTCAGAAGGTTTACTCCCTGATATACAGCTGCCTACCCCCTTCGTAAGTGCAGGTCATAAATGAGATTTTTTCTCTGTTCGCTCACCACAATCCAGATTCTTTTGGGGAGTTACCAGTACAGTAACCATACCAGGAAATACTTAATTTATTAAGCTACTGCTTTTCTTAATCTCAGTGGAGATATTTACTGATAAACAGCTACCTACGCAGCATGTTCATGTCGTTCCTAAATGAGCTTTTATCTCTCTCCCCTCAACACAAATCAGATTCTTCTGAGGATTTCCCAGTACATTATCCTTTCCCCTGTGTAATTACCTTAACAAGCTCCAGCTGTTTTTATTCTCAGAAGGTTTACTCCCTGATAACAGCTGCCTACCCCCTTCGTAAGTGCAGGTCCTAAATGAGCTTTTTTCTCTGTTCCCTCACCACAATCCAGATTCTTTTGGGGAGTTACCCAGTACAGTAACCATACCCGGAATACTTAATTTATTAAGCTACTGCTTTTCTTAATCTCAGTGGAGATATTTACTGATAAACAGCTACCTACGCAGCATGTTCATGTCGTTCCTAAATGAGCTTTTATCTCTCTCCCCTCACCACAAATCAGATTCTTCAGAGGAGTTCCCAGTACTTTATAATTTCCCCTGTGTAATTACCTTAACAAGCTCCAGCTGTTTTTATTCTCAGAAGGTTTACTCCCTTATATACAGCTGCCTACCCCCTTCGTAAGTGCAGGTCCTAAATGAGCTTTTTTCTCTGTTCCCTCACCACAATCCAGATTCTTTTGGGGGAGTTACCAGTACAGTAACCATACCAGGAAGTACTTAATTTATTAAGCTACTGCTTTTCTTAATCTCAGTGGAGATATTTACTGATAAACAGCTTACCTACGCAGCATGTTCATGTCGTTCCTAAATGAGCTTTTATTTCTCTCCCCTCACCACAAATCAGATTCTTCTGAGGAGTTCCCAGTACATTATCCTTTCCCCTGTGTAATTACCTTAACAAGCTCCAGCTGTTTTTATTTCAGAAGGTTTTACTCCCTGATATACAGCTGCCTACCCCCTTCGTATGTGCAGGTCATAAATGAGCTTTTTTCTCTGTTCCCTCAACACAATCCAGATTCTTTTGGGGAGTTACCAGTACAGTATCCATACCAGGAAGTACTTAATTTATTAAGCTACTGCTTTTCTTAATCTCAGTGGAGATATTTACTGAGAAACAGCTACCTACGCAGCATGTTCATGTCGTTCCTAAATGAGCTTTTATCTCTCTCCCCTCACCACAAATCAGATTCTTCTGAGGAGTTCCCCAGTACATTATCCTTTCCCCTGTGTAATTACCTTAACAAGCTCCAGCTGTTTTTATTCTCAGAAGGTTACTCCCTGATATACAGCTGCCTACCCCCTTCGTAAGTGCAGGTCCTAAATGAGCTTTTTTCTATGTTTCCCTCACCACAATCTAGATTCTTTGGGGAGTTACCAGTACAGTAATCATAAAAGGAAGTACTTAATTTATTAAGCTACTGCTTTTCTTTTTTTTTTTGGCCAGTCCCTGGGCCTTGGACTCAGGGCCTGAGCACTGTCCCTGGCTTCTTCCTGCTCAAGGCTAGCACTCTGCCACTTGAGCCACAGCGCCGCTTCTGGCCATTTTCTGTATATGTGGTGCTGGGGAATCGAACCTAGGGCCTCGTGTATCCGAGGCAGGCACTCTTGCCGCTAGGCTATATCTCCAGGACCCTACTGCTTTTCTTAATCTCAGTGGAGATATTTACTGATAAACAGCTACGTATGCAGCATGTTTCATATCGTTCCTAAATGAGCTTTTATCTCTCTCCCCTCACCACAAATCAGATTCTTCTGAGGAGTTCCCAGTACATTATCCTTTCCCCTGTGTAATTACCTTAACAAGCTCCAGCTGTGGTTTATTCTCAGAAGGTTTACTCCCTGATATACAGCTGCATACCCCCTTCGTAAGTGCAGGTCCTAAATGAGCTTTTTCTCTGTTCCCTCACCACAATCCAGATTCTTTTGGGGTGTTACCAGTACAGTAACCATACCAGGAAGTACTTAATTTATTAAGCTACTGCTTTTCTTAATCACAGTGGAGATATTTACTGATAAACAGCTACCTACGCAGCATGTTTCACGTCGTTCCTAAATGAGCTTTAATCTCTCTGCCCTCACCACAAATAAGATTCTTCTGAGGACTTCCCTGTACATTATCCTTTCCCCTGTGTAATTACCTTAACAACTTACAGCTGTTTTTATTCTCAGAAGGTTTACTCCCTGATATACAGCTGCCTACCCCCCTTCGTAAGTGCAGGTCCTAAATGAGCTTTATCTCTCTCCCCTCACCACAAATCAGATTCTTCAGAGGAGTTCCCAGTACATTATCCTTTCCCCTGTGTAATTACCTTAACAAGCTCCCAGGTGTTTTTATTCTCAGAAGTTTTACTCCCCTGATATACAGCTGCCTAACCCTTTGGTAAGTGCAGGTCCTAAATGCGCTGATTTCTCTGTTCCCTCACCACATTCCAGATTCTTTTGGGGAGGTACCAGTAGAGTATCCATACCAGGAAGTACTTAATTTATTAAGCCACTGCTTTTCTTAATCACAGTGGAGATATTTACTAATAATCAGCTACAACACAGCACGTTCATGTCGTTCCTAAATGAGCTTTTATCTCTCTCCCCTCACCACAAATCAGATTCTTCTGAGGAGTTCCCAGTACATTATCCTTTCCCCTGTGTAATTACCTTAACAAGCTCCAGCTGTTTTTGTTCTCAGATGGTTTACTCCCTGATATACAGCTGCCTACCCCCTTCGTAAGTGCAGGTCCTATATGAGCTTTTTTCTCTGTTCCCTCACCACAATTCAGATTCTTTGGGAAGTTCCCAGTACAGTAACCATACCAGGAAGTACTTAATTTATTAAGCTACTGCTTTTCTTAATCTCAGTGGAGATATTTACTGATAAACAGCTACCTACGCAGTATATTCATGTCGTTCCTAAATGAGCTTTTATCTCTCTCCCCTCACCACAAATCAGATTCTTCTGAGGAGTTCCCAGTACATTATCCTTTCCCCTGTGTAATTACCTTAACAAGCTCCAGCTGTTTTTGTTCTCAGAAGGTTTACTCCCTGATATACAGCTGCCTACCCCCTTCGTAAGTGCAGGTCCTAAATGAGCTTTTTTCCCTGTTCCCTCACCACAATTCAGATTCTTTTGGGAAGTTACCAGTACAGTAACCATACCAGGAAGTACTTAATTTATTAAGCTACTGCTTTTCTTAATCTCAGTGGAGATATTTACTTATAAACAGCTACCTACGCAGCATGTTCATGTCGTTCCTAAATGAGCTTTTATCTCTCTCCCCTCACCACTAATCAGATTCTTCTGAGGAGTTCCCAGTACATTATCCTTTTCCCTGTGTAATTACCTTAACAGGCTCCAGCTGTTTTTATTCTCAGAAGGTTTACTCCCTGATATACTGCTGCCTACCCCCATCGTAAGTGCAGGTTCTAAATGAGCTTTTTTCTCTGTTCCCTCACCACAATCCAGATACTTTTGAGGAGTTACCAGTACAGTAACCATACCAGGAAGTACTTAATTTATTAAGCTACTGCTTTTCTTAATCTCAGTGGAGATATTTACTGATAAACAGCTACCTACGCAGCATGTTCATGTCGTTTCTAAATGAGCTTTGATCTCTCTCCCCTCACCACAAATCAGATTCTTCTGAGGAGTTCCCAGTACATTATCCTTTCCCCTGTGTAATTACCTTAACAAGCTCCAGCTGTTTTTATACTCAGAAGGTTTACTCCCTGATATACAGCTGCCTACCCCCTTCGTAAGTGCAGGTCCTAAATGAGCTTTTTGCTCTGTTCCCTCACCACAATTTGGGGAGTTACCAGTACAGTAACCATACCAGGAAGTACTTAATTTATTAAGCCACTGCTTTTCTTAATCTCAGTGGAGATATTTACTGATAAACAGCTACCTACGCAGCATGTTCATGTCGTTCCTAAATGAGCTTTTATCTCTCTCCCCTCACCACAAATCAGATTCTTCTGAGGAGTTCCCAGTACATTATCCTTTCCCCTGTGTAATTACCTTAACAAGATCCAGCTGTTTTTATTCTCAGAAGGTTTAACCCTGATATACAGCTGCCTACCCAATTCGTAAGGGCAGGTATTAATGAGCTTTTTTCTCTGTTCCCTCACCACAATCCAGATTCTTTTGGGAAGTTACCAGTACAGTAACCATACCAGGAAGTACTAAATTCATTAAGCTACTGCTTTTCTTAATCTCAGTGGAGATATTTACTGATAAACAGCTACCTACGCAGCATGTTCATGTCGTTCCTAAATGAGCTTTTATCTCTCTCCCCTCACCACTAATCAGATTCTTCTGAGGAGGTCCCAGTACATTATCCTTTCCCTATGTAATTACCTTAACAAGCTCCAGGTGTTTTTATTCTCAGAAGGTTTACTCCCTGATATACAGCTGCCTACCCAATTCGTAAGTGCAGGTCTTAATGGGCTTTTTTCTCTGTTCCCTCAACACAATCCAGATTCTTTTGGGAAGTTACCAGTACAGTAACCATACCAGGAAGTACTTAATTTTTTAAGCTACTGCTTTTCTTAATCTCAGTGGAGATATTTACTGATAAACAGCTACCTACGCAGCATGTTCATTTCGTTCCTAAATGAGCTTTTATCTCTCTCCCCTCACCACTAATCAGATTCTTCTGAGGAGTTCCCAGTACATTATCCTTTCCCCTGTGTAATTACCTTAACGAGCTCCAGCTGTTTTTATTCTCAGAAGGTTTAATCCCTGATATACAGCTGCCTACCCAATTCGTAAGTGCAGGTCTTATTGAGCATTTTTCTCTGTTCCCTCACCACAATCCAGATTCTTTTGGGAAGTTACCAGTACAGTAACCATACCAGGAAGTACTTAATTTATTAAGCTACTGCTTTTCTTAATCTCAGTGGAGATATTTATTGATAAACAGCTACCTACGCAGCATGTTCATGTCGTTCCTAAATGAGCTTTTATCTCTCTCCCCTCACCACAAATCAGATTCTTCTGAGGAGTTCCCAGTACATTATCCTTTCCCCTGTGTAATTACCTTAACAAGCTCCAGGTGTTTTTTTTCTCAGAAGGTTTACTCCCTGATATACAGCTGCCTACCCCCTTCGTAAGTGCAGGTCCTAAATGAGCTTTTTTCTCTGTTCCCTCACCACAATCCAGATTCTTTTGGGGAGTTACCAGTACAGTAACCATACCAGGAAATACTTAATTTATTAAGCTACTGCTTTTCTTAATCTCAATGGAGATATTTACTAATAATCAGCTACAACACAGCACGTTCATGTCGTTCCTAAATGAGCTTTTATCTCTCTCCCCTCACCACAAATCAGATTCTTTTGAGGAGTTCCCAGTACATTATCCTTTCCCCTGTGTAATTACCTTAACAAGCTCCAGCTGTTTTTGTTCTCAGAAGGTTTACTCCCTGATATACAGCTGCCTACCCCCTTCGTAAGTGCAGGTCCTAAATGAGCTTTTTTGTCTGTTCCCTCACCACAATTCAGATTCTATTTGGAAGTTACCAGTACAATAACCATACCAGGAAGTACTTAATTTATTAAGCTACTGCTTTTCTTAATCTCAGTGGAGATATTTACTGATAAACAGCTACCTACGCAGCATGTTCATGTCGTTCCTAAATGAGCTTTTATCTCTCTCCCCTCACCATTAATCAGATTCTTCTGAGGAGTTCCCAGTACATTATCCTTTTCCCTGTGTAATTACCTTAACATGCTCCAGCTGTTTTTATTCTCAGAAGGTTTACTCCCTGATATACTGCTGCCTAACCCCATCGTAAGTGCAGGTCCTAAATGAGCTTTTTTCTCTGTTCCCTCACCACAATCCAGATACTTTTGAGGAGTTACCAGTACAGTAACCATACCAGGAAGTACTTAATTTATTTAGCTACTGCTTTCCTTAATCTCAGTGGAGATATTTACTGATAAACAGCTACCTACGCAGCCTGTTCATGTCGTTCCTAAATGAGCTTTTATCTCTCTCCCCTCACCACAAATCAGATTCTTCTGAGGAGTTCCCAGTACATTATCCTTTCCCCTGTGTAATTACCTTAACAAGCTCCAGCTGTTTTTATTCTCAGAAGGTTTAACCCTGATATACAGCTGCCTACCCAAATCGTAAGTGCAGGTATTAATGAGCTTTTTTCTCTGTTCCCTCACCACAATTCAGATTCTTTTGGGGAGTTACCAGTACAGTAACCGTACCAGGAAGTACTTAATTTATTAAGCTACTGCTTTTCTTAAACTCAGTGGAGATATTTACTGAAAATCAGCTACCTACGCAGCATGTTCGTGTCGTTCCTAAATGAGCTTTTATCTCTCTCCCCTCACCACAAATCAGATTCTTCTGAGGAGTTCCCAGTACATTATCCTTTCTCCTGTGTAATTACCTTAACAAGCTCCAGCTGTTTTTATTCTCAGAAGGTTTAACCCTGATATAGAGCTGCCTACCCAATTCGTAAGTGCAGGTATTAATGAGCTTTTTTCTCTGTTCCCTCACCACAATCCAGATTCTTTTGGGAAGTTACCAGTACAGTAACCATACCAGGAAGTACTTAATTTATTAAGCTACTGCTTTTCTTAATCTCAGTGGAGATATTTACTGATAAACAGCTACCTACGCAGCATGTTCATGTCGTTCCTAAATGAGCTTTTATCTCTCTCCCCTCACGACAAATCAGATTCTTCTGAGGAGTTCCCAGTACATTATCCTTTCCCCTATGTAATTACCTTAACAAGCTCCAGGTGTTTTTATTCTCAGAAGGTTTACTCCCTGATATACAGCTGCCTACCCAATTCGTAAGTGCAGGATTTAATGGGCTTTTTTCTCTGTTCCCTCAACACAATCCAGATTCTTTTGGGAAGTTACCAGTACAGTAACCGTACCAGGAAGTACTTAATTTATTAAGCTACTGCTTTTCTTAATCTCAGTGGAGATATTTACTGATAAACAGCTACCTAAGCAGCATGTTCATGTCGTTCCTAAAGGAGCTTTTATCTCTCTCCCCTCAACACAAATCAGATTCGTCTGAGGAGTTCCCAGTACATTATCCTTTCCCCTGTGTAATTACCTTAACAAGCTCCAGCTGTTTTTATTCTCAGAAGGTTTAACCCTGATATACACCTGCCTACCCAATTCGTAAGTGCAGGTATTAATGAGCTTTTTTCTCTGTTCCCTCACCAAACTCCAGATTCTTTTGGGAAGTTACTAGTACAGTAACCATACCAGGAAGTACTTAATTTATTAAGCTACTGCTTTTCTTAATCTCAGTGGAGATATTTACTGATAAACAGCTACCTACGCAGCATGTTCATGTCGTTCCTAAATGAGCTTTTATCTCTCTCCCCTCACCACAAATCAGATTCTTCTGAGGAGTTCCCAGTACATTATCCTTTCCCCTGTGTAATTACCTTAACAAGCTCCAGGTGTTTTTATTCTCAGAAAGTTTACTCCCTGATATACAGCTGCCTACCCAATTCGTAAGTGCAGGTCTTATTGAGCTTTATTCTCTGTTCCCTCACCACAATCCAGATTCTTTTGGGAAGTTACCAGTACAGTAACCATACCAGGAAGTACTTAATTTATTAAGCTACTGCTTTTCTTAATCTCAGTGGAGATATTTACTGATAAACAGCTACCTACGCAGCATGTTCATGTCGTTCCTAAATGAGCTTTTATCTCTCTCCCCTCACCACA
Source organism: Perognathus longimembris pacificus (assembly GCF_023159225.1). Classification (NCBI taxonomy): domain Eukaryota; kingdom Metazoa; phylum Chordata; class Mammalia; order Rodentia; family Heteromyidae; genus Perognathus; species Perognathus longimembris. The sequence continues at coordinate 25,391 of NW_025960977.1, forward strand.
AATCAGATTCTTCTGAGGAGTTCCCAGTACATTATCCTTTTCCCTGTGTAATTACCTTAACAGGCTCCAGCTGTTTTTATTCTCAGAAGGTTTACTCCCTGATATACTGCTGCCTACCCCCATCGTAAGTGCAGGTCCTAAATGAGCTTTTTTCTCTGTTCCCTCACCACAATCCAGATTCTTTTGAGGAGTTACCAGTACAGTAACCATACCAGGAAGTACTTAATTTATTAAGCTACTGCTTTTCTTAATCTCAGTGGAGATATTTACTGATAAACAGCTACCTACGCAGCATGTTCATGTCGTTTCTAAATGAGCTTTGATCTCTCTCCCCTCACCACAAATCAGATTCTTCTGAGGAGTTCCCAGTACATTATCCTTTCCCCTGTGTAATTACCTTAACAAGCTCCAGCTGTTTTTATACTCAGAAGGTTTACTCCCTGATATACAGCTGCCTACCCCCTTCGTAAGTGCAGGTCCTAAATGAGCTTTTTGCTCTGTTCCCTCACCACAATCCAGATTCTTTTTGGGAGTTACCAGTACAGTATCCATAGCAGGAAGTACTTAATTTATTAAGCTACTGCTTTTCTTAATCTCAGTGGAGATATTTACTGATAAACAGCTACCTACGCAGCATGTTCATGTCGTTCCTAAATGAGCTTTTATCTCTCTCCCCTCACCACAAATCAGATTCTTCTGAGGAGTTCCCAGTACATTATCCTTTCCCCTGTGTAATTACCTTAACAAGCTCCAGGTGTTTTTATTCTCAGAAGGTTTACTCCCTGATATACAGCTGCCTACCCAATTCGTAAGTGCAGGTATTAATGAGCTTTTTTCTCTGTTCCCTCACCACAATTCAGATTCTTTTGGGGAGTTACCAGTACAGTAACCGTACCAGGAAGTACTTAATTTATTAAGCTACTGCTTTTCTTAAACTCAGTGGAGATATTTACTGAAAAACAGCTACCTACGCAGCATGTTCGTGTCGTTCCTAAATGAGCTTTTATCTCTCTGCCCTCACCACAAATCAGATTCTTCTGAGGAGTTCCCAGTACATTATCCTTTCCCCTGTGTAATTACCTGAACAAGCTCCAGCGGTTTTTATTCTCAGAAGGTTTACTCCCTGATATACAGCTGCCTACCCCCTTCGTAAGTGCATGTCCTAAATGTACTTTTTTCTCTGTTCCCTCACCACAATCCAGATTCTTTTGGGGAGTTACCTGTACAGTAACCATTCCAGGATGTACTTAATTTATTAAGCTACTGCTTTTCTAATCTCAGTGGAGATATTTACTGATAAACAGCTACCTACGCAGCATGTTCATGTCGTTCCTAAATGAGTTTTTATCTCTCTGCCCACACCACAAATCAGATTCTTCTGAGGAGTTCCCAGTACATTATACTTTCCCCTGTGTAATTACCTGAACAAGCTCCAGCTGTTTTTATTCTCAGAAGGTTTACTCCCTGATATACAGCTGCCTAACCCCTTCGTAAGTGCATGTCCTAAATGAACTTTTTTCTCTGTTCCCTCACCAAAATCCAGATTCTTTTGGGGAGTTACCAGTACAGTAACCATTCCAGGATGTACTTAATTTATTAAGCTACTGCTTTTCTTAATCTCAGTGGAGATATTTACTGATAAACAGCTACCTACGCAGCTTGTTCATGTCGTTCCTAAATGAGCTTTTATCTCTCTGCCCTCACCACAAATCAGATTCTTCTGAGGAGTTCCCAGTACATTATCCTTTCCTCTGTGTAATTACCTTAACAAGTTCCAGCTGTTTCTATTCTCAGAAGGTTTACTCTCTGATATACAGCTTCCTACCACCTTCGTAATTGCAGGTCCTAAATGAGCTTTTTTCTCTGTTCCCTCACCACAATCCTGATTCTTCTGGGAGTTACCAGTACAGGAACCATACCAGGAAGTACTTAATTTATTAAGCTACTGCTTTTCTTAATCTCAGTGGAGATATTTACTGATAAACAGCTACCTACGCAGCATGTTCATGTCGTTCCTAAATGAGCTTTTATCTCTCCCCTCACCACAAATCAGATTCTTCTGAGGAGTTCCCAGTACATTATCCTTTCCCCTGTGTAATTACCTTAACAAGCTCCAGCTGTTTTTATTCTCAGAAGGTTTACTCCCTGATATACAGCTGCCTACCCCCTTCGTAAGTGCAGGTCCTAAATGAGCTTTTTTCTCTATTCCCTCACCACAATCCAGATTCTTTTGGGGAGTTATCAGTACAGTATCCATAGCAGGAAGTACTTAATTTATTAAGCTACTGCTTTTCTTAATCTCAGTGGAGATATTTACTGATAAACAGCTACGTATGCAGCATGTTCATGTCGTTCCTAAATGAGCTTTTATCTCTCTCCCCTCACCACAAATCAGATTCTTCTGAGGAGTTCCCAGTACATTATCCTTTCCCCTGTGTAATTACCTTAACAAGCTCCAGCTGTTTTTATTCTCAGAAGGTTTACTCCCTGATATACAGCTGCCTACCCCCTTCTTAAGTGCATGTCCTAAATAAGCTTTTTTTCTGTTCCCTCACCACAATCCAGATTCTTTTGGGGTGTTACCAGTATAGTAACCATACCAGGAAGTACTTACTTTATTAAGCTACTGCTTTTCTTAATCTCAGTGGAGATATTTACTGATAAACAGCTACCTACGCAGCATGTTCATGTCATTCCTAAATGAGCTTTATCTCTCTCCCCTCACCACAAATCAGATTCTTCTGAGGAGTTCCCAGTACATTATCCTTTCCCCTGTGTAATTACCTTAAAAAGCTCCAGCTGTTTTCATTCTCAGAAGGTTTACTCCCTGATATACTGCTGCCTAACACCTTCGTAAGTGCAGTTGCTAAATGAGCTTTTTTCTCTGTTCCCTCACCACAATCCAGATTCTTTTGGGGAGTTACCAGTAGAGTAACCATACCAGGAAGTACTTAATGTATTAAGCTACCGCTTTTCTTAATCTCAGTGGAGATATTTACTGATAAACAGCTACCTACGCAGCATGTTCATGTCGTTCCTAAATGAGCTTTTATCTCTCTCCACTCACCACAAATCAGATTCTTCTGAGGAGTTCCCAGTACATTATCCTTTCCCCTGTGTAATTACCTTAACAAGCTCCAGCTGTTTTTATTCTCAGAAGGTTTAGTCCCTGATATACAGCTGCCTACCCCCTTCGTAAGTGCAGGTCCTAAATGAGCTTTTTTCTCTGTTCCCTCACCACAATCCAGATTCTTTTGGGGAGTTACCAGTACAGTAACCATACCAGGAAGTACTTAATTTATTATGCTACTGCTTTTCTTAATCTCAGTGGAGATATTTACTGATAAACAGCTACGTATGCAGCATGTTCATGTCGTTCCTAAATGAGCTTATATCTCTCTCCCCTCACCACAAATCAGATTCTTCTGAGGAGTTCCCAGTACATTATCCTTTCCCCTGTGGAATTACCTTAACAAGCTCCAGCTGTTTTTATTATCAGAAGGTTTACTCCCTGATATACAGCTGCCTACCCCCTTCGTAAGTGCAGGTCCTAAATGAGCTTTTTTCTCTGTTCCCTCACCACAATCCAGATTCTTTTGGGGAGTTACCAGTACAGTAACCATACCAGGAAGTACTTAATTTATTAAGCTACTGCTTTTCTTAATCTCAGGGGAGATATTTACTGATAAACAGCTACCTACGCAGCATGTTCACGTCGTTCCTAAATGAGCTTTTATCTCTCTGCCCTCACCACAAATCAGATTCTTCTGAGGAGTTCCCAGTACATTATCCTTTCTGCTGTGTAATTACGTTAACAAGCTCCAGCTGTTTTTATTCTCAGAAGGTTTACTCCCTGATATACAGCTGCCTACCCCCTTCGTAAGTGCAGGTCCTAAATGAGCTTTTCTCTCTGTTCCCTCACAACAATCCAGATTCTTTTGGAGTGTTACCAGTACAGTATACATACCAGGAAGTACTTAATTTATTAAGCTACTGCTTTTCTTAATCTCAGTGGAGATATTTACTGATAAACAGCTACCTACGCAGCATGTTCATGTCGTTCCTAAATGAGCTTTTATCTCTCTGCCCTCACCACAAATCAGATTCTTCTGAGGAGTTCCCAGTACATTATCCTTTCCCCTGTGTAATTACCTCAACAAGCTCCAGCTGTTTTTATTCTCAGAAGGTTTACTCCCTGATATACAGCTGCCTACCCCCTTCGTAAGTGCAGGTCCTAAATGAGCTTTTTTCTCTGTTCCCTCACCACAATCCAGATTCTTTTGGGGAGTTACCAGTACAGTAACCATACCAGGAAGTACTTAATTTATTAAGCTACTGCTTTTCTTAATCTCAGTGGAGATATTTACTGATAAACAGCTACCTACGCAGCATGTTCATGTCGTTCCTAAATGAGCTTTTATCTCTCTGCCCTCACCACAAATCAGATTCTTCTGAGGAGTTCCCAGTACATTATCCTTTCCCCTGTGTAATTACCTTAACAAGCTCCAGCTGTTTTTATTCTCAGAAGTTTTACTCCCTGATATACAGTGCCTAACCTCTTCGTAATTGCAGGTCCTAAATGAGCTTTTTTCTCTGTTCCCTCACCACAATCCAGATTCTTTTGGGGAGTTACCAGTACAGTATCCATAGCAGGAAGTACTTAATTTATTAAGCTACTGCTTTTCTTAATCTCAGTGGAGATATTTACTGATAAACAGCTACCTACGCAGCATGTTCATGTCTTTCCTAAATGAGCTTTTATCTCTCTCCCCTCACCACAAATCAGATTCTTCTGAGGAGTTCCCAATACATTATCCTTTCCCCTGTGTAATTACGTTAACAAGCTCCAGCTGTTTTTATTCTCAGAAGGTTTACTCCCTGATATACAGCTGCCTAACCCCTTCGTAAGTGCAGATCTTAAATGAGCTTTTTTCTCTGTTCCCTCACCACAATCCAGATTCTTTCGTGGAGTTACCAGTACAGTAACCATACCAGGAAGTACTTAATTTATTAAGCTACTGCTTTTCTTAATCTCAGTGGAGATACGTACTGATAAACAGCTACGTACACAGCATGTTCATGTCGTTCCTAAATGAGCTTTTATCTCTCTCCCCTCACCACAAATCAGATTCTTCTGAGGATTTCCCAGTACACTATCCTTTCCCCTGTGTAATTACCTTAACAAGCTCCAGCTGTTTTTATTCTCAGAAGGTTTACTCCCTGATATACAGCTGCCTACCTGCAGGTCCTAAATGAGCTTTTTTCTCTGTTCCCTCACCACAATCCAGATTCTTTTGGGGAGTTACCAGTACAGTATCCATACCAGGAAGTAATTAATTTATTAAGCTACTGCTTTTTTTAATCTCAGTGGAGCTATTTACTGATAAACAGCTACCTACGCAGCATGTTCATGTCGTTCCTAAATGAGCTTTTATCTCTCTCCCATCACCACAAATCAGATTCTTCTGAGGATTTCCCAGTACAATATCCTTTCCCCTGTGTAATTACCTTAACAAGCTCCAGCTGTTTTTATTCTCAGAAGGTTTACTCCCTGATATACAGCTGCCTACCCCCTTCGTAAGTGCAGGTCCTAAATGAGCTTTTTTCTCTATTCCCTCACCACAATCCAGATTCTTTTGGGGAGTTATCAGTACAGTATCCATAGCAGGAAGTACTTAATTTATTAAGCTACTGCTTTTCTTAATCTCAGTGGAGATATTTACTGATAAACAGCTACGTATGCAGCATGTTCATGTCGTTCCTAAATGAGCTTTTATCTCTCTCCCCTCACCACAAATCAGATTCTTCTGAGGAGTTCCCAGTACATTATCCTTTCCCCTGTGTAATTACCTTAACAAGCTCCAGCTGTTTTTATTCTCAGAAGGTTTACTCCCTGATATACAGCTGCCTACCCCCTTCGTAAGTGCATGTCCTAAATAAGCTTTTTTTCTGTTCCCTCACCACAATCCAGATTCTTTTGGGGTGTTACCAGTATAGTAACCATACCAGGAAGTACTTACTTTATTAAGCTACTGCTTTTCTTAATCTCAGTGGAGATATTTACTGATAAACAGCTACCTACGCAGCATGTTCATGTCATTCCTAAATGAGCTTTATCTCTCTCCCCTCACCACAAATCAGATTCTTCTGAGGAGTTCCCAGTACATTATCCTTTCCCCTGTGTAATTACCTAAAAAGCTCCAGCTGTTTTCATTCTCAGAAGGTTTACTCCCTGATATACTGCTGCCTAACACCTTCGTAAGTGCAGTTGCTAAATGAGCTTTTTTCTCTGTTCCCTCACCACAATCCAGATTCTTTTGGGGAGTTACCAGTAGAGTAACCATACCAGGAAGTACTTAATGTATTAAGCTACCGCTTTTCTTAATCTCAGTGGAGATATTTACTGATAAACAGCTACCTACGCAGCATGTTCATGTCGTTCCTAAATGAGCTTTTATCTCTCTCCACTCACCACAAATCAGATTCTTCTGAGGAGTTCCCAGTACATTATCCTTTCCCCTGTGTAATTACCTTAACAAGCTCCAGCTGTTTTTATTCTCAGAAGGTTTAGTCCCTGATATACAGCTGCCTACCCCCTTCGTAAGTGCAGGTCCTAAATGAGCTTTTTTCTCTGTTCCCTCACCACAATCCAGATTCTTTTGGGGAGTTACCAGTACAGTAACCATACCAGGAAGTACTTAATTTATTATGCTACTGCTTTTCTTAATCTCAGTGGAGATATTTACTGATAAACAGCTACGTATGCAGCATGTTCATGTCGTTCCTAAATGAGCTTATATCTCTCTCCCCTCACCACAAATCAGATTCTTCTGAGGAGTTCCCAGTACATTATCCTTCCCCTGTGGAATTACCTTAACAAGCTCCAGCTGTTTTTATTATCAGAAGGTTTACTCCCTGATATACAGCTGCCTACCCCCCCCCCCCTTCGTAAGTGCAGGTCCTAAATGAGCTTTTTTCTCTGTTCCCTCACCACAATCCAGATTCTTTTGGGGAGTTACCAGTACAGTAACCATACCAGGAAGTACTTAATTTATTAAGCTACTGCTTTTCTTAATCTCAGGGGAGATATTTACTGATAAACAGCTACCTACGCAGCATGTTCACGTCGTTCCTAAATGAGCTTTTATCTCTCTGCCCTCACCACAAATCAGATTCTTCTGAGGAGTTCCCAGTACATTATCCTTTCTGCTGTGTAATTACGTTAACAAGCTCCAGCTGTTTTTATTCTCAGAAGGTTTACTCCCTGATATACAGCTGCCTACCCCCTTCGTAAGTGCAGGTCCTAAATGAGCTTTTCTCTCTGTTCCCTCACAACAATCCAGATTCTTTTGGAGTGTTACCAGTACAGTATACATACCAGGAAGTACTTAATTTATTAAGCTACTGCTTTTCTTAATCTCAGTGGAGATATTTACTGATAAACAGCTACCTACGCAGCATGTTCATGTCGTTCCTAAATGAGCTTTTATCTCTCTGCCCTCACCACAAATCAGATTCTTCTGAGGAGTTCCCAGTACATTATCCTTTCCCCTGTGTAATTACCTCAACAAGCTCCAGCTGTTTTTATTCTCAGAAGGTTTACTCCCTGATATACAGCTGCCTACCCCCTTCGTAAGTGCAGGTCCTAAATGAGCTTTTTTCTCTGTTCCCTCACCACAATCCAGATTCTTTTGGGGAGTTACCAGTACAGTAACCATACCAGGAAGTACTTAATTTATTAAGCTACTGCTTTTCTTAATCTCAGTGGAGATATTTACTGATAAACAGCTACCTACGCAGCATGTTCATGTCGTTCCTAAATGAGCTTTTATCTCTCTGCCCTCACCACAAATCAGATTCTTCTGAGGAGTTCCCAGTACATTATCCTTTCCCCTGTGTAATTACCTTAACAAGCTCCAGCTGTTTTTATTCTCAGAAGTTTTACTCCCTGATATACAGTGCCTAACCTCTTCGTAATTGCAGGTCCTAAATGAGCTTTTTTCTCTGTTCCCTCACCACAATCCAGATTCTTTTGGGGAGTTACCAGTACAGTATCCATAGCAGGAAGTACTTAATTTATTAAGCTACTGCTTTTCTTAATCTCAGTGGAGATATTTACTGATAAACAGCTACCTACGCAGCATGTTCATGTCTTTCCTAAATGAGCTTTTATCTCTCTCCCCTCACCACAAATCAGATTCTTCTGAGGAGTTCCCAATACATTATCCTTTCCCCTGTGTAATTACGTTAACAAGCTCCAGCTGTTTTTATTCTCAGAAGGTTTACTCCCTGATATACAGCTGCCTAACCCCTTCGTAAGTGCAGATCTTAAATGAGCTTTTTTCTCTGTTCCCTCACCACAATCCAGATTCTTTCGTGGAGTTACCAGTACAGTAACCATACCAGGAAGTACTTAATTTATTAAGCTACTGCTTTTCTTAATCTCAGTGGAGATACGTACTGATAAACAGCTACGTACACAGCATGTTCATGTCGTTCCTAAATGAGCTTTTATCTCTCTCCCCTCACCACAAATCAGATTCTTCTGAGGATTTCCCAGTACACTATCCTTTCCCCTGTGTAATTACCTTAACAAGCTCCAGCTGTTTTTATTCTCAGAAGGTTTACTCCCTGATATACAGCTGCCTACCTGCAGGTCCTAAATGAGCTTTTTTCTCTGTTCCCTCACCACAATCCAGATTCTTTTGGGGAGTTACCAGTACAGTATCCATACCAGGAAGTAATTAATTTATTAAGCTACTGCTTTTTTTAATCTCAGTGGAGCTATTTACTGATAAACAGCTACCTACGCAGCATGTTCATGTCGTTCCTAAATGAGCTTTTATCTCTCTCCCATCACCACAAATCAGATTCTTCTGAGGATTTCCCAGTACAATATCCTTTCCCCTGTGTAATTACCTTAACAAGCTCCAGCTGTTTTTATTCTCAGAAGGTTTACTCCCTGATATACAGCTGCCTACCTGCAGGTCCTAAATGAGCTTTTTTCTCTGTTCCCTCACCACAATCCAGATTCTTTTGGGGAGTTACCAGTACAGTAACCATACCAGGAAGTACTTAATTTATTAAGCTACTGCTTTTCTTAATCTCAGTGGAGATATTTACTGATAAACAGCTACCTACGCAGCATGTTCATGTCGTTCTTAAATGAGCTTTTATCTCTCTCCCCTCACCACAAATCAGATTCTTCTGAGGAGTTCCCAGTACATTATCCTTTCCCCTGTGTAATTACCTCAACAAGCTCCAGCTGTTTTTATTCTCAGAAGGTTTACTCCCTGATATACAGCTGCCTACCCCCTTCGTAAGTGCAGGTCCTAAATGAGCTTTTTTCTCTGTTCCCTCACCACAATCCAGATTCTTTTGGGGAGTTACCAGTACAGTAACCATACCAGGAAGTACTTAATTTATTAAGCTACTGCTTTTCTTAATCTCAGTGGAGATATTTACTGATAAACAGCTACCTACGCAGCATGTTCATGTCGTTCCTAAATGAGCTTTTATCTCTCTGCCCTCACCACAAATCAGATTCTTCTGAGGAGTTCCCAGTACATTATCCTTTCCCCTGTGTAATTACCTTAACAAGCTCCAGCTGTTTTTATTCTCAGAAGCTTTACTCCCTGATATACAGCTGCCTACCCCCTTCGTAAGTGCAGGTCCTAAATGAGCTTTATTCTCTGTTCCCTCACCACAATCCAGATTCTTTTGGGGAGTTACCCGTACAGTATCCATACCAGGAAGTACTTAATTTATTAAGCTACTGCTTTTTTTAATCTCAGTGGAGCTATTTACTGATAAACAGCTACCTACGCAGCATGTTCATGTCGTTCCTAAATGAGCTTTTATCTCTCTCCCATCACCACCAATCAGATTCTTCTGAGGAATTCCCAGTACATTATCCTTTCCCCAGTGTAATTACCTTAACAAGCTCCAGCTGATTTATTCTCAGAAGGTTTACACCCTGATATACAGTGCCTACCCCCTTCGTAATTGCAGGTCCTAAATGAGCTTTTTTCTCTGTTCCCTCACCACAATCCAGATTCTTTTGGGGAGTTACCAGTACAGTATCCATAGCAGGAAGTACTTACTTTATTAAGCTACTGCTTTTCTTAATATCAGTGGAGATATTTACTGATAAACAGCTACGTACGCAGCATGTTCATGTCGTTCCTAAATGAGCTTTTATCTCTCTCCCCTCACCACAAATCAGATTCTTCTGAGGAGTTCCCAGTACATTATCCTTTCCCCTGTGTAATTACGTTAACAAGCTCCAGCTGTTTTTATTCTCAGAAGGTTTACTCCCTGATATACAGCTGCCTACCCCTTTCGTAAGTGTAGGTCCTAAATGAGCTTTTTTCTCTGTTCCCTCACCACAATCCAGATTCTTTGGGGAGTTACCATTACAGTAACCATACCAGGAAGTACTTAATTTATTAAGCTACTGCTTTTCTTAATCTCAGTGGAAATATTTACTGATAACAGCTACATACGCAGCATGTTCATGTCGTTCCTAAATGAGCTTTTATCTCTCTGCCCTCACCACTAATCAGATTCTTCTGAGGAGTTCCCAGTACATTATCCTTTCCCCTGTGTAATTACCTGAACAAGCTCCAGCTGTTTTTATTCTCAGATGGTTTACTCCCTGATATACAGCTGCCTACCCCCTTCGTAAGTGCATGTCCTAAATGAACTTTTTTCTCTGTTCCCTCACCACAATCCAGATTCTTTTGGGTTGTTACCAATACAGTAACCATTCCAGGATGTAGTTAATTTATTAAGCTACTGCTTTTCTTAATCTCAGTGGAGATATTTACTGATAAACAGCTACCTACGCAGCATGTTCATGTCGTTCCTAAATGAGCTTTTATCTCTCTGCCCTCACCACAAATCAGATTCTTCTGAGGAGTTCCCAGTACATTATCCTTTCCTCTGTGTAATTACCTTAACAAGTTCCAGCTGTTTCTATTCTCAGAAGGTTTACTCCCTGATATACAGCTTCTTACCCCCTTCGTAATTGCAGGTCCTAAATGAGCTTTTTTCTCTGTTCCCTCACCACAATCCAGATTCTTTTGGGGAGTTAAAAGTACAGGAACCATACCAGGAAGTACTTAATTTATTAAGCTACTGCTTTTCTTAATCTCAGTGGAGATATTTACTGATAAACAGCTACCTACGCAGCATGTTCATGTCGTTCCTAAATGAGCTTTTATCTCTCCCCTCACCACAAATCAGATTCTTCTGAGGAGTTCCCAGTACATTATCCTTTCCCCTGTGTAATTACCTTAACAAGCTCCAGCTGTTTTTATTCTCAGAAGGTTTACTCCCTGATATACAGCTGCCTACCCCCCTTTGTAAGTGCAGGTCCTAAATGAGCTTTTTTCTCTATTCCCTCACCACAATCCAGATTCTTTTGGGGAGTTATCAGTACAGTATCCACAGCAGGAAGTACTTAATTTATTAAGCTACTGCTTTTCTTAATCTCAGTGGAGATATTTACTGATAAACAGCTACCTACGCAGCATGTTCATGTCGTTCCTAAATGAGCTTTTATCTCTCTCCCCTCACCACAAATCAGATTCTTCTGAGGAGTTCCCAGTACATTATCCTTTCCCCTGTGTAATTACCTTAACAAGCTCCAGCTGTTTTTATTCTCAGATGGTTTACTCCCTGATATACAGCTGCCTACCCCCTTTGTAAGTGCAGGTCCTAAATGAGCTTTTTTCTCTGTTCCCTCACCACAATCCAGATTCTTTTGGGGAGTTACCAGTATAGTAACCATACTAGGAAGTACTTAATTTATTAAGCTTCTGCTTTTCTTAATCTCAGTGGAGATATTTACTGTTAAACAGCTACCTACGCAGCATGTTCATGTCGTTCATTAATGAGCTTTTATCTCTCTCCCCTCACCACAAATCAGATTCTTCTGAGGAGTTCCCAATACATTATCCTTTCCCCTGTGTAATTACGTTAACAAGCTCCAGCTGTTTTTATTCTCAGAAGGTTTACTCCCTGATATACAGCTGCCTAACCCCTTCGTAAGTGCAGATCTTAAATGAGCTTTTTTCTCTGTTCCCTCACCACAATCCAGATTCTTTCGTGGAGTTACCAGTACAGTAACCATACCAGGAAGTACTTAATTTATTAAGCTACTGCTTTTCTTAATCTCAGTGGAGATACTTACTGATAAACAGCTACGTACACAGCATGTTCATGTCGTTCCTAAATGAGCTTTTATCTCTCTCCCCTCACCACAAATCAGATTCTTCTGAGGATTTCCCAGTACACAATCCTTTCCCCTGTGTAATTACCTTAACAAGCTCCAGCTGTTTTTATTCTCAGAAGGTTTACTCCCTGATATACAGCTGCCTACCTGCAGGTCCTAAATGAGCTTTTTTCTCTGTTCCCTCACCACAATCCAGAATCTTTTGGGGAGTTACCAGTACAGTAACCATACCAGGAAGTACTTAATTTATTAAGCTACTGCTTTTCTTAATCTCAGTGGAGATATTTACTGATAAACAGCTACCTACGCAGCATGTTCACGTCGTTCCTAAATGAGCTTTTATCTCTCTGCCCTCACCACAAATCAGATTCTTCTGAGGAGTTCCCAGTACATTATCCTTTCTGCTGTGTAATTACGTTAACAAGCTCCAGCTGTTTTTATTCTCAGAAGGTTTACTCCCTGATATACAGCTGCCTACCCCCTTCGTAAGTGCAGGTCCTAAATGAGCTTTTCTCCCTGTTCCCTCACAACAATCCAGATTCTTTTGGAGTGTTACCAGTACAGTATACATACCAGGAAGTACTTAATTTATTAAGCTACTGCTTTTCTTAATCTCAGTGGAGATATTTACTGATAAACAGCTACCTACGCAGCATGTTCATGTCGTTCCTAAATGAGCTTTTATCTCTCTCCCCTCACCACAAATCAGATCTTCTGAGGAGTTCCCAGTACATTATCCTTTCCCCTGTGTAATTACCTTAACAAGCTCCAGCTGTTTTTATTCTCAGAAGGTTTACTCCCTGATATACTGCTGCCTACCCCCTTCGTAAGTGCAGGTCCTAAATGAGATTTAATCTCTGTTCCCTCACCACAATCCAGATTCTTTTGGGGAGTTACCAGTACAGTAACCATACCAGGAAGTACTTAATTTATTAAGCTACTGCTTTTCTTAATCTCAGTGGAGATATTTACTGATAATCAGCTACCTACGCAGCATTTTCACGTCGTTCATAAATGATCTTTTATCTCTCTCCCCTCACCACAAATCAGATTATTCTGAGGAGTTCCCAGTACATTATCCTTTCCCCTGTGTCATTACCTTAACAAGCTCCAGCTGTTTTTATTCTCAGAAGGTGTACTCCCTGATATACAACTGCCTACCCCTTTCGTAAGGGCAGGTCCTAAATGAGCTTTTTTCTCTGTTCCCTCACCACAATCCAGATTCTTTTGGGGAGTTACCAGTACAGTAACCATACCAG